>NC_139521.1:51420009-51645009 GCF_947247035.1 Vipera ursinii | reverse complement strand
CTGCTGATCGTAACATTCAGACTGGCTTATATTGAACTAGTTCTTCAGATAGCCTTGAAATCATTTAAAGTTTAACAGCCAATATATAACTAAGGAATAGCTAAATCTTCTAGCTTAGAAATAGTTGCCACTAGAGGTAATTGTGCAGTTCCATACTTTTCAGGCACTGTCCCTTGTGAATCCAAAAATTATTGAAGATTAAGAAGTGTTTCCAGATAATTCAAAGGGATTGTATATTCACCTAGAATAGAGAATAGTCCGATCCCTGATCATCATTCTTATTAATGAGTTCACTTCTGCTTCAGTATTCTTTCCATTAAAATCAGGATTGGCCAAGTAGAAGAAAATATACTAAATATATTAAAGAAGAAATGTCATTTCCATATGGGATTCTTCATAGTCCATAGATCAGACAGAACTTCAACAGTATCACTGACAGAGAAAGAAAGACAATTTCCATGTGCATTCAGGAAATAATTTAGATCTGTTAAGTGTCTGAAGTTGATAATTTTAACCTGTGTACCATTCTGTGTCGATTCATAACAGTAAACTATTTAAATCTGACAAGACAGAATTAGACCATGATGAGACAGCCAAATTCTTATTTTCTCTAGAAAGTATATATAGTAATGCTCTCATTTGTGCAATATTTAATTCATGCTATTATTTCTAAGCCTTATTTAGATAAGGATGGGAAATCTCTTTTAGTGTCACATTTTGAAAAGCTATTATTTTGATTTTTGAGGAAATGCCTCAAAATGCTTTCTATTGATGGGTTTAAATTTTTCAGTGTGTTTTGTATGGATTTATGATCTGCTGTAGAAGCATACCAGAATGTGTTATCAAAACTGATTGATCTGTAGTCTCCTAGATCTTCCTCCACGCCACCAGCTTTGTTTTCCTTTGAGGTTTTTCTTCAAGGTTTTTCAAAATTAATAATTATGCATAGGTCATCAATAAGAGACATACATTTTAGAAATCTACAAATAAATAGTGTTGAAAATAAAAGCTCCAAGTGCTTCCTGACATTTTCTCTGTTAACTACAAGCTATTAAAAAAGATATAAAAAGATGTTGAGACTCTAGAAAGAGTGGAGAAGAGTAACAAAAATGATTAGGGGACTGGAGACTAAAACATATAAAGAACAGTTGCTGGAATTGAGTATGTCTAGTTTAGTGAAAAGAAGGAGTAGGGGTGACATGTTAGCAGTGTTCTAATATCTAAGGTGTTGCCTTAAAGAACAGGGAATCAAGACATTCTCCAAAGCACCAGAAGGTGGACAAGAAGCAATGGATGAAAACTAATCAAGGAGAGAAGCAACCTAGAACTAAGGAGAAATTTCCTGACAGAACAATTAATCAGGAGAAAGACTCGATTCCAGAAGTTGTGGATGCTTCAACTCTGGAAGTTTTTAAGAAGAAATTGGACAACCATTTGTCTGAAATGGTATGGGCTCTCTTGCTTGAACAGGGACTTGGACTAGAAGATCTCTAAGGTCCCCTCCAACTCTGTTATTATGTTATTCTATAATCCTGTAGTGTCTGTTTTGCAGGCAGCAGTCCCATAATTGTATGCAATTGAAGACACAAACAATTCATTATGTACTGTCTGGGCACACTTAGCTGAACACATGGCCATCCAAAGCACAGCTTTTACAGCTATTTTACTTTTTACTCCTGTAAACAGGAGACATTAGGAATTAATTTTATTATTGATTTAATGCTTAAAAACCATAATCATAAACTCTTGGACACACACCCAAAACATAAATGCATACATAAATATAAAAACCATCCAAACCAGAACAATATGAAACATTATGTAGAATTCTTCAATTAATTAAAAAGTCTTCTGAAAGTGTATATTTAAAACTGCTTCTGGGAAGTCAACTGTATCAGGACAAGCCTAACTTCCAAAGGTGGGTTGTTCCATAATATATGGGCCATTCACAGAGAAGCCCATCTTCTTAGATTCAGCCATTTTGGTTTCACAGTAGTGGGGAATAGCAAACAATTCTTCTCTGAGATGGTCATATTTGACAGAATTATTCTAGTTGAAAAAAAAAGTCCTAAGGGCACCTTGATGCTTTGTATGCATTGTATTCAACAATAGAATGTACCAAGACAAAGTATATATTAATGCAGATAGGTTTGGTGTAAAAATATGGGCAGCTGTATTTATTTTATAACATTATATCCTGCTGATCTCCAGAGACTCCGGATACCAAATAAGTATGCTAAAACAATAAGTATAGCGTATGTTTATAAATGCTAGTACATAAATATAACACTCACATTTCTCACCCAATTTATCTCATGTTAGTGCATTTATCTCTGATTATTGTTATTAAGGTACAGGGTTTATTATATTTCTATACTGTAATGTGTTTGACTGGATGCTCTGTGATCTTGACTGGTGCCCAAAAAGTATGCTAAGTAGTTCAGTAGTTTCAGGACCATGGAAAGCTCCAAGCAAAGAACTTTTTCTAGCTTTGCTTGGGATTGAATTGAAGCAGTTTATATTTCAGAACTAGATCATCCATCTTAATGATTTGTCCCTCCTTTGAGGAACTGAAAGCCTTTCAAATGTAGCATTCCTTCTCCACTCTGGGAAGTGTTGACAGGCAAACACAAATGTATGAATTCCTGCTATGGAAAGGGTCATTTTCCAAAAAAGTATAGATCTAAAGGTATAGACTCCAACCATCATAATGGCCTGATAATTTATTTTGTAATCTGTTTTTCTGCACATTATCATAAACGAGGCTGAATTCCAGGTTTGGGGCTGAGGTCAGAGTGCTATCCAAGGTACTATTTGTGATGACATGACAAAAAATACAAGACAAACAAAACTTTTAACAGCTTTGCTTATTGAATAGAATGAATGAATAAAAAGCCAAATAGATGGTGATCCTTTTTTTACTTTTCTGACTAAGGTGGAGAATGAATATTGGTGAGAATGAAATAAATCTTTTGTTTAGAGATTAAACAATGTAAAACTCATAGCATTTCCCCCCTTTCTATATGGAAATATTGTAAAATATAATAATGTCTGTACTCTCTAATTCAGACCCCTAAAATGGTCAACTGATCTGCAGGGCCTTGAACAAAATAGCCCACTGTTGTAAAATCTCACACCCACTCCCTTCCTTGCTACGTGCTCTACATTCAAGTACTTTAAATGTTTCTTTTTTTTAATTCATAGCCAGGAAGTGAGGTATTGTTTCCCCAACTATTGAATGAATAAATAGGGCCAGCTAAATTTCCTTGAAGCCCACCTACTGAAATCATTTTGTCAGCTCAGCTTAGAAGAAAACTAAAATTGGCCCTCAGACAATATTTAGTTTTCCATTATTTCTTTAAAGGGTAAACCAAACTAATTCCCAAAGATTGCATTGCTTCCTTCATGATATTAAGGATTTAATATATTTTCCTTAAAATCTTAACACTTTGATGTCTAGAAACAGAAATATATTTGGCCATATCTGGTATTTTTATTTTACTTATTTAAATTTATTGGCCATTGGACTCTGGGTTGTATGCAAAACTAAGAGATAAAAGCTGCTAAAAATCAATAGTCCAGACTAAATCCATTTTTTGGATTGTATGTGCATTGCTAATGCTTTCAGTCCATGGGGGAAACTGAAAGGATTTCTAAACATGCAGAATAAAACATATGGAACTAAGAACCACATGAGGAATTACTTCAGAGTGGTTTCTTTATTGCTGTTCAAATCTTGCTAGACTAAAGCACTATTAGCTATACCCTCTTTCACCCCTTTCCTTCATACCAAGGATCGCAAGCAATCCTATCTCTTTATTACTCAGGAAAGAGTCTCTCCCTCCTGCAACTCTTGCCTATATTCCACTACAACACATTGTTTTTACATGTATAATCTTAATCCTTTGTAAAGGATCCCCATAGATTCAAAAGCTATCTTGAGAAAGGGAAGATGTGGATAATTCCCTGCTGTGAAGAACAGAAGCAAGTAAGCAATCTGGCATCACATTGTAGTAATGTGTTGCTTTAAAGTACCTGCAATTAGATGTGAACTACACCCATTCTACCATTATTACATAAATACCCAGGGCATGTGGGACAAAGATATACCATGCTGTTGTTTTCATATGCTAAGCCTGATACAAAATACTATGTTATATTTTTTTAATTTAAATACTGTATTTTAGCTCTTTGTTAATTCCTTTCAAGATTTTCACTACTTATATAGGGATTACAGGGTCATTACAAAGTATAGAGATATAGATATAAGATAGATAGATAGATAGATAGATAGATAGATAGATAGATAGATAGATAGATAATGACTGTGCTTCACTCCTTACACTGTTCTGTAATAAAAATAGATTAATTAATTGATTAATTGTGGATAGAGAGTTAACCAAGACTATTCAAAGTCACTGACAACTATCCTTTCCTCTTCATATACACCCATGTGGGAAAAAGCAGATCGCTTTAAAAGAAAGAAAGAGAGAAGCACAAGAAATACAAGGGTAAAAACATAAGAACATGAGAGAACTGGAGAAATGGCTGAACTCAGAATGAATTGCAGTTTGCAAGATGTCCCAAAAACAACAAAAAAAAAGGTTCTTTGGGTGTGTAAGAAAAGAAGAAATGGGAAGGACTGTGAGAAAAACTGATAAAGAATGATGGTTGGAAGGCAGAACTTGATTCCCATTTTTCCTTTGCTTTCTTTCTGAAGGTGAATGCAGCTACTGTAAGCTGAATAATGCCACTGGGAGAAACAAAGGAATTGCAGCTTAGGACAAACAACAAGGGGAGATAATTTAGTTAAAGAATTCCAGGGTCAGATGGATTACATCAAAGAATGATAAAGCAACTAGCAGCAGTAATCATGAGCTAGTTTTAGTAGTCTTTGAGAAATCTTGCAGAACTAGTGATCTCCAGAAGATCGGAAATCAAATAGTTGAAGGTAGTTATTAAATTTGCATATGACAAAACTGAATGAGTTTATAAGGAAAAAAGATTTGGAAACATCTGGGCAGCTTGAGCAGTGAGATGAAATGAATAGGATGGAATTTAAGAGGGAAGAATAAAATTCTGCATCTGAGTCAGAAAAATAGAAGGTGGAATGAGGAAGACCTGGCTCTGCAGTGGTACATGTAGAAAGGATCTGGGTGTTCTTGTTAACTGGAAGTTAAATATGATCCAGCAGGTTGCTGCTGCTTCTAAAAAGCAAATTTAACAAGAAATCCAGATCACAGGACTAATAGTTCCACTTCATTGTTCTGACTTTACCTGGAGTACTAAGGCCAGTTCAAAATAAGATAGCAACAAATTGGAGGATGTTTGGAAGCCATTAACAAGATAATGATAGATCTGAGAATCAAGCTCTATGATCTGAAGAATCTGGGCATGAATAACTTATAGCAAGGACTACTAAGGAGAGGTACAACGGCAGTCTTCAAATATCTGAAGGTTTATCATTCAAGAGCGAACTCATTTTCTGTTATCACAAAGGGCAGGAATAGAAACAACTAGTTGAATTACAAGGAAGGAACTTCTTGAACATTGGGAAAAACCTTGCTGAATTATCTGACAACCCATGTAATAGTTTGTCCCATCATTCATGAATTTGTCACAGGACATTTTCAGACAGAGGCTGTATATTCACCTATCAGAGATGCTTTAGTAAAGGGATCCCCAAACCCTTTGGCTCATTGACCTCTTCATAAAGTTTCAGATTATTCATTTATCTCAAACATTTATTATGTGAAAATAATTTAATCAATATTACTTTAACTAGTAATACTAAAAATATTATTATTAATAATAATGGATAGTCCTATCGATCCTTGGGGGTTGATATTGGCCAGTTTGGAGAAACCTGCTCTACATCCTATACTAATTGCCTTCCATGGTAATTTTCTAACTGTATGGTTCTATGATTCTGTTAAAACGTGGCACTAAATGCAAATAAAATCAAGCAACAATTCCAAAAATAAATCATTTTTTTAAAAGATGCCTCTATTTAAGAGTTTTATAAGATAACCAAAGATTTATGTGATGCACATACTATTCGAAGAAAGATTGCTTTCCCACAATAAGGTCAAGTTGAGTCTGATCTGTATCTGAATGAGAAAGGGAGATGCTATTTTCAAACTTTTTTTTAGAACTCAATTTTTTGAGAGAGAGAGAGAGAGAGAGAGAGAGAGAGAGAGAGAGAGAGAGAGAGAGAGAGAGAGAGAGAGAGAGAACAATATCTGAAGAGTATCGATTGTCTGTGCCCAGTAGTTAGTCAAAGGCTATCTCCTTTGACTAACCCTTTAGAGTGGTGTCATCCTCCCTCATGTGATAGATTGTTACAATCTCAGGCAGTGTAATTACACACTAACCAAGTGGGTCATTTATTTTTTTACCTTCACCATTTACCAAAAGTCTCCTTTATCTTTGGGAGCCAGCTCTTCTCTCTGTACTAAAAGCAAAATAATGGCACATAAAACATCAGACCCTAAAATGGAGAGATGCAGAAAGAAGACTGAGAATATCTTGGGGGTAAAACTAGTTTTCCTTTAAAGTATATTGTGTACAATCCAGTAGTATACTTCTGTGTACACACACACATAGGAATGTTTATTTTGTGATCACGGCTAAGTACGAGTGAATAAAATTGAATAAAATTAAATTGTGCTAGGATTTTTTTTCTCTTAGTATAAGCATTCCTCTACACAGGGTTTGTGGCATTATGGTAATGGAATATGTGTTTGGCTTTTTATGTGTACATTGCAGCAGCCTTTAAGCTAGAGTTGTAGAGTGATTCTGTTTTGAGTTACGATTTTGTAGGATCCAATCTGGGTTAGTCCCTAGGACCAGAGGTTTAGTTTGGACTCCTGCTGGGGCCCGTCCTCAGGGAACTTCTCTGTATCAGAATGTAGAGTGCTTTGGAGTATTCTATCTGTTGTATTTATGTGGTGCTTGATTGGGATGTTGTTCAACAACCAATAAGAAGCCATACCCAATGAGGCACCGCACAAATAGCATGCTTAGAATAGCCCAAACCACTCTACATTCCAGTAGAGAGAAATTCTCTGAGGATGGACTTCAGCATGAGTCCAAAAGCTCAGAAGACTAAACCTCTGTTGACTGACCCAGATTGGACCCTGCAACATTATCTTGCAACATGTATATTTGCCTTCATTCCTGAGTTATGATTCTTTTTGACTGTCTGTATAACATATGCAGTCAATGCAAGGATATTTGTCACACATTTCAGGATGAGGTAAGGGGTTTAGAAGAAACATTAACTTGGTTCCATATTTCTTTCCTATCATATAGGTAATATTTGGAAGTCCCAGTTATGGATTTGCTGTTCACTATTGAATTTGATACTTTATTTGGCCAAGTGTCTCCAGTGCAGAAGTTCTCAGTGTATATGCAAAGTAAAATAATAATAATAATAATAATAATAATAATAATAATAATAATAATAATAATAATGAGTAAACAAGATAAGAAGGATAAATAATAATGCTATAGCTATACTGCATTACACATAGACATTAGACAGCACTGTGAGAATTAGGTGTTCAGTAGAATGATGGTAGAGGGGGAAAAACTGTCCTTTTTCTAATTGTTTTGGCTTGCATTGCCCTGTAGTGCCATATCAAGGGGAGGGATTGAAACAGTTTATGTCCAGGATGTGAAGGGTCTGCCAATATCTTCTGAGCCCCACTTCTGACTTGTGCAATATACAGGTCTTCTATGGAAGGCAGGCTGGTTGCAGTTGTTCTTTCTGCAGACCTAACTATCCCTTGAAGTCTATACTTATCCTGTTTCATTCTGTACCAACCAGACAGTTATAGAAGTAAAAATGACACGCTTAATAATTCCTCTGTAAAACTGTGTCAGCATTCCTGGAGCAGCCTGAACTTCCTGAGTTGATGCAGGAAGAACATTCTTTGTTCTGTCTTTTTAATGATGGTTCTAATATTAAGTGTCCATTTCAAGTCCTGGGAGATTAGAGAACCCCCAAAAGTGAAGGATTCTACTGCTGATAATTATTACAATAATTATTGTTATTACAATGATTTGTAATAATTATTTATAATAATTGTTGCTATAAATAATTATTATTGTAATAGTTATTACAATAATTTTGTGTTATAACCATAAGACACTCTCAAAGTATTTATGTGTTTATTTTAACTAAATTGTTATTAGTACATTTAGCTATATGTATTGACAATGTGCTGTTAATGCTGATGAAATGCCTTGACACAGCTTTTTGACCTTTTAAAAAATATTCTTCACGAAGTTACAAAGCAAGAATATCTGCTTAGTGTCGAGGCCACTCTGCTATTCTTCAAAAACACGTACACCTTCTGCAGACAGTTTTAACTTGCTCTTTCTGGTTAAAGGAAGCTGAACAGTTGAAGAAGGGCTCAGAAATTAGAATTTTTGAAGAAAGTTACTTGAACATGAGCACCATGGATATGCTATTACCTTCTGATGGAGGGCAGAAAGAAAAACTCAAATATTAAACTCTTTTTTCCACAACTGATTTGAGGTTCTACATCTACGATCCTTTTTTTGTTATCTATTTAAAAATGTAGTGGATAAATAGGCCTTGGAAAACTGATATTTCAATATTATTAATTGTAATTCCCCATAGATCCCAGAATCTGGCATATTGGCTGGTCTGATGGCAGCTGAGAGCCAACAATATCTATCCATTCCTCTTCTATATTTTGAATCCTGCTGTTGAAATAATCTAAGAAATTATTTTTATGTTGTTTGTTTTAATCCAAGGGAAGAACAATTGTGGAGTTATATAAACTATATTTATGTCTAATCTGTAGAATATGTTTGTTCAAAACACACAAACATAAGAGAGGATATAGTAATGAATATGTTGAACTAGGAGCAGGAAGATATGTGTTCTACTTCTTCCTTAGGCATGGGAGTTAGCCAAGTTATGTTTTGTGCTAGTCATTCTCTCAGTCCTTGATTGGGAAATCAAAACATTCAGCTACCAACCCAGTACTGGAGTAGTATTATGGCAGATTATAGTTTATAATCTTCAATTATTGGACTGCAACGGATTGATTCAGAATAACAACAATGGTACAGAGAAAGAAAGAGACTCTTAGGATGTTTTGCAATAGCCTTGCAAAACATTATACATATACATGTTGGTAATTCTAGAGTTATTCTTCCATTATGAAATTTGTGGATTATTGTTATAAGGGCATGCAGGCCACCACATTTCCTATGGGGTCCTTTAATGCAATATGAGCCAGCATGTAGCATTCTTAAGTTCAATTTCAGACAATATTATATACAATATTTTCATTATCTATTGAGCTTGTACTGAAAAGACACATTAAGTTTACTCATTATAGTGCAATAATTAGCAGATAATTTTTTATGTTTCAATGACTTTTTGTCATAACATTTAAGGGAACTTTAATTGCAAGTAATCAGAATTGCATGTTAATAGGTTGCAGATAATTAGGAAGCCATTTGCATTTCTCTTCTCGCAAATTTCCTTAGCATTCAGACTTTGCTTAATTCATATTTTTTTCTCCTGAGGATTGACTAATCCCATTTAGTCACAGTAATAATAGACATGTTCTTCTTTTCCTTTAGCCTTTCCTCCAGACTTAATGATTTTTGTAAGGATTATAGCTTTGATTAGTCAGATTTATTGGTACTAGCTGTATATTATTTTCCTTTTTACTTCTAATAAGCATACGTAACCTGTCAAAGGCAGATGCAGTAGCTGCACAAATTGTAAATTTGCATTATTCAATAGTAAAGAATGTATGCTTTTTTCTTTTCTTTTATCTTTCTTGGACATTTGAGAAAACTTTTTAGCAAAGTGATATCATGTAGAGCAATAGAATTCTAACATACAAAGAAGCCAAAAGCCTCATTTGTACTGCTGTTCTTTTTTCTTTTGCTTTAGTAAAGGAAAATATACATACAGAAAACAAAAGATCAAGTTGTTGGTTAATCAAACCAGTATGGTTATTAAATGATATCATTTGTTCTCAAGTAGGACACGAGTGCTTATTTAAATTCCTGTTTACAGCTTTATACAGTTTACAGAACAATATGGACAATGTAAGTTAAATTTTATAATTGAGTAAAACATGGCATATTTAGAAAACCAAATGTATTATAGTTACTTATGCTTTTCTTTAAAAGAAATGTAATGAAGGAGCAAAGGCTAGTAAAGGCAACAACAGTAGCAACTAAACTATGTTATATTTAGAGAGCCGGAAACCACCTTTTGATAAGTTTTACGAAATGTGCCTCAAGAAATGATGGTAAAGTGATCCTGTGGATAGAGATAAAGTAGAGATTGATCACTGTTGAAAACATCTACCTTATTTATTCACCATATGGAGTTGGAGCAGAGAAAGCAAACCTAGCATATGAGTATAACTGTCAAATGACACAGAGGTCTACATGAGAACACAGATAAAATAAATTAACATCATTTTATTTTTTGGCACATAAGTTAAAAAATTGTAAAAGCAGAAGCCTGGTGAAAATTCAAAAGCAGAAATAAAAAAAAATAAGCATTCTGTCTAAATATCCTTATCATGAGGAATCCTTATCTTATTTTTATTTAACTGATTTTTTAAAAAAGACAAATCCTAGGTGTTTCTATAATAAAAAGATGGAATATTTTTTTCTCATATCATTTGCATGTGGCATTCTAGTACTTTCCATTCTGAAAAATTATTGTAAAAGTGTAGACATCTTGTCTTTACATTTACATTTGTTGGATAGCCAATTAAGCACCATCTAGAAACCTGGAGACTGTGAATTCTAGTCCTCCCTTATGCATGAAAGGCAGCTGACTGACCTTGGGCCAGTCACTGTCTTTCAGCCCAACCCACTTCACAGGGTTGTTGGTGTGGACAAAATAGGAGAAGGAAGATGTGCTAAATGTGTTTGTCACCTTGAGTTATTTATAAAAATAAGAAAGATGGGATTAAAAACTCTAAAATTTACATTGAAAATTAGCAGAAAGGATTCCCACATATTTCTTCTCACACTTTCTCAGAGAGTGACATCAAAGCATATTGAATATTGAATATTTACAAAAGGAGTTTCTAGATCTTCTCCATTAGAAAATGAATTTCATTTTCAATGAATTGTTGCATATGACTCTTCTCTGGAAAATTTCGTCTATCATGTGTCTTAACTGGGTGGTGGTTTCTAAGTAGTTGAACTAATTAATGAAAATAGATCAGTCAACAGACATAAGTGTTTTGGTGAATGGCTAACCTTTTAGATCAGGCATCGCGACTGACGACTGAGTGTTGACTGACGACCCCCAGGGGGAGGGCGTTCTCTGTGGGCGCGCCAGACCTTTGGAACCGTTTACCGGTTGAGCTCTGGACGGCTCCTGACCTCCGCTCCTTCCGCCATGATCTAAAAACTTATTTATTTGAATCAGCTGGCCTGGTCTGAGGGGTTTGGGAATTTTAATGTTAATTTTAATTAATTTTATTGTAATTTGGGCTTAATATTTAATTCTATCTTAACTTTTGTACACTGTATTTTTTATTGTATTTATTGCCCTGTACACCGCCCTGAGTCCTTCGGGAGAAGGGCAGTATAGAAATTAAACTATTATTATTATTATTATTATTATTATTATTATTATTATTATTATTATTATTATTATTATTATTATTATTATTATTATTATTTTTCCCCATTGCCGGCAATGGGGAGGGCGTGGTTTCATTGTGATGCATCTAGCCTGCGGGCCGGCAGTTTGACATGCCTGTTTTAGATGTTCGTATTCAATGTAGTAATCAATGTTAGGGTTTATATATTGTGGCGTCTCACTTAACTTCAGTTTTGTGAAGCTGGTAGATCATAAACTTTGGTTTTCGTTTTATTCTATGCTTGCTGTTTGAGATCTGACTGAATAAAATATGTTGATAGTAATAATTTTAGAATTGTTTGGTGCTTTGAATATTATGTTCGGTTTATCCACGAAACAGTTATTTTTTAAAGAAATTGAGGCTCCTAATTATTATGGTTCATTGCACAGTCAGCCAGATGTTTAGACTGGATTTGGCATTTTTATCCACTTATTGAATCCTTCCCAAGGACCTGGAATAAGCAGATGTTGTATTATTATTTATTATTATGAGGCATGTAATATATCTGTGTTGGTGGCTGTTAGTTGCCCTCTTGTCCCTTTATAGTCTATCCTGAAATCTTTCCTGGTTACAGTTTGTAGTCTGCTGCATGTGAAGCAGATGTTTCTTCTTTGCTTCTTTATTTTTAAGTGCCCTTTTATACAGAAATCAGATTGTGCTGGTACTGTCATTTTTATCTGAGGAGAGGAAATCCCACCTGAATGAGGCTGGTTTTCTTTTCAGGCAGCTCCGCAGTGATGCTGGAGGGGCATGCACTTTTTTTTTCTCTTCCTTCTGTTGGAGCTCATGGCAACCGCTGTCATTCTGGCATGTTTCTCCACTAATCACTCTTTCCATTTTTGGCTAGGATTCTCAGTCCCACTGGGTTTCCTTTGGGCTGCCTTCTGTTACGTTTAAATGTATAGTTTCCCTGTTTGAAAACTTCGTAAACACATATGATTTCCTTTACAATTCCTTGTGGTGTTTCATTCCCGAAGCTGGAAGAGAGAATACTGAAACCATCATTCTTTTCTACTTCCTGCATTTGTCTTTTTATTATTATTATTATTACTTCTGTACTGGTGAGGAAGTTGCTAGGAAACCAAGCACTGACCATGAACCTAGGACTTGCTGATGAAGGAAGGTGTTAAAGTGATGGCTGTGAAAATCAGTGATGGCTGTTTCTTTTAAGAAAGTGAGAGAGTAAGGATCACAGGCGCTATTATAAAAATACCCCAAAATGTGTTAACCAGCTGTTTTTGTTTCCTAAGAAATAAGTTATTTTTCAGTAAAACTGAACGTAATATTTCATTGTTAAGACAAAATGTTTAAATAACATGTTTACAGAGTTATTTTGTAAATTAGGTCTCATGAATGAATGCTGAGATGATTTCAAGTTATGGTTTTCCTGCATTTTTTTCCCCCACCATCGTTTTTTCCCTTTCTTATATCTGTTCACTCTAATAGTGCCTCTAAAAATGTCCTATATTGCTTTGTGAACTAAACCTTAGCTTCTGGATGTGCCTAATTTCTATGCCCAGACTGTTTGTTTGATTCCCATGCATAAAGCAGGTGGAAATAAAACTCCCCATTGAACAATTCTGACATGGTGATCTCCTGGTGTTCTGTATGGTCTACTTTTACTATGATTCCAGAATTTATTTATTTTTTTATTTTAATTCCATTTATATCCCGCCCTTCTCCGAAGACTCAGGGCGGCTTACAAACTTAGCAGTAGTCTTCATTCTATGTATATGCCTGCTTATTAGGGCTTTCACACACACCCCAAGCGGCATTATTACAAAGTCAGCTTAATTGCCCCCAACAATCTGGGTCCTCATTTTACCTACCTCGGAAGGATGGAAGGCTGAGTCAACCTTGAGCCTGGTGGGATGCGAACCTGAACTAATTGCAGGCAGCTGGTGTTACTTAAGGAGGCATTAGCCCACTGCTCCACCAAGGCTCTGTGGATGGTGGATTCCCATGCTGTCTTGCCCCTCTCACTGATGCTATGATAGCAAACACCTTAATTTCCCTTTCTATGATAGCTCCTCAGACATATTGTTTCCATTGATAGACTTTTCATATGACTCCATTGACTTTCCCCTGTACTTGACATTTTCATATTGTATCTGTCCACTTATGAAGAAATTATATTTTTTTAAAAGGGGGGGGGAACCCCACATACAACCATTTTACCGTTGTTCCTATCACTTGGGTTAGAAATGGAAGTTAAGATAGGTCTTTGTCAACTTCACTTTTTAAAAGAAGAAATGGGGGAGGGAAAGAGGGAAGGGGAGGGAAGGAAGGACTACGGTTTCATTACTCTTTATGTTAGTTTGGCTAAAGGGAAAACTGGCAGAACTCTTGTCAATTTTACATGCATAAAAGAGAAAAAAAAGTCTACCTTTTTATATCATCTGCTTCAGTATCTCAACTTCAATATCCCAGTATTCCCACTATCATTTGTCTTCATTCCTAACCAAACACATAATTATTGCTCAGAATTTAGAAGGATCACGAGGATCCTGCTGAATGAAACAGAAATTAGGGAGAGAGGCTGGCAAAGAATTTTTAAAAAGAGGTTTTACTGGTCAAGAAATTGTCAAAACGGGAGCAGCTTAAGCCATCATGGCAGTGGAGAATAGCACAAGGTAACAGAAGAGGAAGAGTATTCCTGCCACAATACTAAGTAGCCAATTGTACTGAAGCATTTTCTTACAGTGAAATGAAACATAGCAAGAAAGCACTGTTTGTGCTGCCCTCTAGCTGGAAAGCATGTCTCCATGTTTGGAGATTTCTTTCTTAATGGGGAGTGGGAGATTGATGTCATGCATTCTTGGTTCCTGGAAATGATCAGTTGCCATACTCATGATGAGGCAAGCTAGTGGTTATTTACAGTTGCACAAAGGAATAGCTATATAAAACAAGCCATCGCTTTTTGGATTAGCATTTCATTTACATGCAATAATACATTAAAACGATCTTCCTCCTCTGTTGCCATATTTTAAAATTAATTTGTTATGTCTATTTTTATTTAATTATAAATTTATTAGTTCCTGACTTAGTTATTGCTATCTTTCATCTTTCTAAATTAACCAATAGATATATCAATCTGTTATTGCATACCGATGAAACAGTGATTCTGTCATTGACTCCCAACGACCAATTTACTTTACAGAGGAGGAATTAATAATAAATTACTTCAAGACTAAGATTGTCACCCTATCCAAAGGTCAAAACAGACAAGCTGGAACTTAAGTGGGCAGTCCATTGAGCAGGTTAAGATCTTAGATACTTAGATACTTAGATATACTTTTTCAAGCTTTGGGAAGCAAACATGCCACCTGGATTGTGTATCCCAGAATGCAAAGGGTTTCGTATCAGCTACTTAAGTTTAGTATTTTTCCAGAGGAGTACAGTTTATCTCTATTGCTATTAGATTGTTTGCAGCTAAAGACTGAGAACAACTATGGAGACCAATTAGAACTATATAACTTAAATAACTTAGAATTGAATAAATAACTTAGAATTGAAATGAAGCTTTTAAGAAACATCTTCCAGGTTACCTGATGCCATACTTTAACAGGAAACAGGAGTCAGTAAACCTGAATCCATTCTCTGGATAAATATCTTTTATCTGTTGGGTAAAATCATAACTTTATTGAACTGACTCTTCTAATTTTGGAAGAAAACTTCAAATCTTCTTGGGAAACAGTTATTTAAAAAAAACCCTGAGCAAGTATGCTTTTCCGGTGATGCCATCTTAACTGTACGGCTGTACCAAGCTAGATTTTTTATTTTATTTTAATTCCATTTATATCCCGCCCTTCTCCGAAGACTCAGGGTGGCTTACAAGCTTAGCAGTAGCCTTCATTCTATGTATATGCCTGCTTATTAGGGCTTTCACACACACCCCAAGCGGCATTATTACAAAGTCAGCTTAATTGCCCCCAACAATCTGGGTCCTCATTTTACCTACCTCGGAAGGATGGAAGGCTGAGTCAACCTTGAGCCTGGTGGGATGCGAACCTGCACTAATTGCAGGCAGCTGGTGTTACTTAAGGAGGTATTAGCCCACTGCTCCACCAAGGCTCTTAATAGATAACTATTAAGGCAAAGTATCTTAGATATAGAAGGCCAAACTGAAATTGCTGCTTTTCTTGCAATATAAGTAACTGAATTTTAGTGCCTAAGTCCACCTTATATTTATATCATATCAAAGTCCCCAAATTCATGAGAATCTTATCTTTAGCCTGATTTAATATTCTTCCCACAACTGTTTTGGAAGAGAAATATAGGGAAATACCTTATGAAACTCAATACTAACCCTGTGTCATCAAACCTACAGCTCATGTCTTTTTCTGTGATCAATTCTATAGGGAATTTACCACCAATTTATTACTCACTTTTTCACAAAATTTCCAGAGCATTCTGATAATTTTTACTTGCATTATTTGTTAAAAAACCAGGACAAATCGTTTCTCTAAAATAGCAAAATTCTGCAACATTGTGGTAAGCTTTGCTCACAAAAGATTGCCAGCAGTCTTTAATATTAACTTTGTGGGCTAACTTTGCTTTGTGTCCGTCGGTCTGTTTGCCTAATTGATTATTTATCTTTACAATGAAATATTTTTGACTGTTTAAATTTATATTTCATCTCAGTCAGAATCTTCTGTTATATTATCTTCTTTATAGTTTATGTTTAATCTTAAAAATTCTGATTTGATCTTTCTTTTCTCTCCAAATCCTAGTCAACTCCATCATATAATTTATTTCTTCTTCATTCTTTTGATGTTCTGCAAAAGTCTTCGTTAGTCTAGCCACATTTATAATACGTTAGGCTTGTGAAAATTATTTGAAAAAATTTGGATGGCCAATTGTAAGAGTGCAAACAAATCATTTCTGTTTGAATCATTAAAGCAGTTGTATCTTTTCTAGTCCAATGAAACTGCTTCGGAAACTGCTTCTAAGTCTTGCTGGTGGCGGTGATGTGCACATATATGGATGCAGCTGGTGACAGATTTTAAAGCACTGCAGAAATTATAGAGCTTGTAATGTTTTTGAAAGAAGTGCTTTGTACTTGTTTCATACATTGTGAAGAACCTCTCTTAAAAGATAGAGGTTCTTTTCAATATATGGAACAAGTAAGTACAAAGCACTTCTTTCAAAAACATTAGAAGCTCTATAATTTCTAGATACTAAATTTTACTTGTTCAGCCAGTATTGATGTTACATTATTGAAACAATACATTCCACACCAAAGTGCCAAAACATTTTGGAAATTGGTTCCAATTTCAAAACCAATTGTGATACCATTTTTTCAGAAAGGGGTAAAGTTACATAGCATGCTGAGTACTTTGGACTTTTGATTGTAACTATTGAGGTACAGACACTGTTTTATAACACAGTTTTGGGGAGCCAAACCCAGGAACTGATATGGTGGGAAAGGGCCACAATTGCCAAGATCTGTCGTTATGAGTTCATAAAAATAAGTAGGGGCAGAATATAGGAAGGATTTATTATTAATTATTTTGAATTTAATATGAAAATATGCTTGAATAGCTTTTCCAAGTCTTTCCGGAAAAAACTGAAGCCACAAATCACTGTTTCATGTGGTTTGCCACTCAAATCCAGCAACATAATTTTAGACGTTTGTAGGCAGAAAAAATGACACAAGGTACCATAGGTTGCTTATTGTTGGGTAAATAGGAAACATAAATGCATATGCACATTTTCTTTCTTTCTTTCTTTCTTTCTTTCTTTCTTTCTTTCTTTCTTTCTTTCTTTCTTTCTTTCTTTCTTTCATTAAATTTATTTGCTGCCTATCACTCTTTGGAGCTATTCTGAGTGACTTACAATAATGGAAAAAGGAAGAAAATGAAAGGAGAGTAAAGAAAAGTAAAATAATATTTTATAGAGCATCAAGGTAATTATAACATTTGATTATACAGTTGCCTGCCTATTAACACATTTATAAACTTACTAATATAGAAACAATGCCACTTTCATAGTACTAAATGAAAATAACTTACAGAATAAATGTTTGTTGAACAAGGCTTGGCACATCGGTTTTACTACAAAAGTGATTTCCAATATAAGCGGCCTCTGCCATCTAATATATATTGTTCCCAGTAGAGTCTATATATAGTTTACATTTTACTGCTCCTTCCTGGAATTTGTTTATTTAATAGAAGTATTTTATTTTGTCCTTCATTAAAATGTGATTTATAGTAATTTAAAAAAAATAAACAAAATGGGGTAAGAGACCCCTTTGTGTCAAATGTGTGACTGTTGGATATCTGAAGGCAAGCATATGTAAAGTGAGATTTGAGACATTTCCCTTATTAATACATCTAAAACTGTTTGTGAGACTGCAGGAGAGAGTCTGTGATTCTGTTTTAAATAAGGATTGCTTTAGCCTTTACATTTAGAAGTATTCACCCTTTAGAGCCAGAGGAAAGGGCTTGTTCAATTTGTTAGCATTAGCTTCTTTATTTTTCAAAAGTGCATTTCAATTAGTTCTCTGTTGTCACTAGATAGAAGGAGGGCATATCCATGCTTTCTTTTTTACCACAAGTAAACAAGCAATATAATTAGACCCCCTGCATGAATCTAGGCAGAATTGAGCAACTCTTTTTGTTCTGAAAAGCACGGCAATGCTAAGAACTGAACTCAGTGTTTAATGGGACTTTCTCTCAAATAGGATCATATTTACTGACACTCACAATCTATTCTCTCAAACAGCAAATGGTGAAATTAACTTGGGTGTCCAGATTAGTGGATTTGTAACACAAAAATAAAAATGAGTACAAAATGGAGAAATTGTTATTTCAAAGGGATTTTCTAAAAAGACAGTTCTTTCTTTTTACAGAAAAAAGAGTTTTGAGAATTTAGTGCCTAGGTAAATGGTCTTAGTGTGCCAAATTTGTAGAATAAAACTCCTTGGCTCTGATTTCTGATGTTCTTTAAGCTCCTCAGCTCTTTCCTTTTGAGGATTTTAGCAACTCCATCTATTCTTTTCATTCAATTTATTCTTCTTTTATATATTTGTTTTATTTATTAAATTTCCGTGCTATCAATATCTGTTAAAGCACACACAATAGATAGATAGATAGATAGATAGATAGATAGATAGATAGATAGATAGATAGATGATAGATAGATAGATAGATAGATAGATAGATAGATAGATAGATGATAGATAGATACATAGATAGATAGATACATAGATAGATACATAGATAGATACATAGATAGATAGATATAGAGATATGGAGACATAGAGATATATAGAGTGTATGTGTGTTTAAATGTACCGTACAAACATTGTACTATACATACAGAAAAATGTCTAACAAGGGCCACATCCAGCCTTCCCCAAACCTGGGAGAACCAGGAATGCCGCTAATGCAGTGATAGCAAACTTTTTGGGCTTGGTATGTCAAAAATATGGAAAATGCCTAACTCGACTCTGTTATTGTGTTCCCACCCCTAAACAAAAAAGGAACAATTTTTTATTCCCTTCCCCATCTAGGCTACCCTGAACAGTAGCACTTAGTGTCAGCACTGAGGCAGGTGTGAAGTGAAGTGAAGTGAAGTGAAGGTCCAGGCTATGACTTCAGCCCTAGTGCTACTACTTCCACTCAAAAGGCCACCTTGAACTGTTCTCCGAGGCACAATTGCCCCTATGGGCCAGTTCTCCCCAGGCTCTGCTGCATGCTGCTTACCTTCAGACAGTATTGCCTTTCTGTTGACAGGCCCCTGCAGCTTTCCTGAAACTCCTATCTGAGGGTTGTATGAGGCCTTTGTTTTTGGAGCAGCTTTGGAGAATCCTCTTCAGCCTTTGAAAACCATATGAAGGCATGCCCCATTCTTGTGCAATTTTTGGAGACTCCAGAGGCTGAATGACTTCCAGGGAATCTGGTGACCGGAAGAAAGTACATCCCATTTTCATGAGGCATCCACAGTTTCTGAAGACTGTGCAAGAACAGGGAATGCTTTTAAAAATAGTTGTTGGGTGTTGGTGAATTGTGGTGTGTCACACAAAATATCATGGCATGTCAACTTAGACACATGTGTCATAGGTTCACCATGACTAGATTAATATGATAGCCATATGTGGTTTATGGAAAGATTTCCATCTACAGTACAGGCAATGCAACAGATAAGGGATGCTTCCTGGGTCCCAATAAATGCCATTGCCTAATGAGGGGACCAGAAATGCACCAATTCTGCCAGATCTTAACAGACAGGCAGAAACCCTGGAAGATATGTGGTGCCTTAAATAATCTACACCACATAGGGGTTTTTTTGCTGATAACCAGCATCATCTTGAATTATACCAGGAAGCATAATGGCAACTACTGCAGTTAGTAAAGCAATATTGTTACATACCCACAACAGTGCATTCTGGACCAGTTGAAGCTGCTAAATGACCTTCAAAGGCTGTCATAGATAGAGCACATTATAGTAGTTCATCTGTGAAAAGACGAGGGTTTGAGTGACTGTCTGAAAGGTTTCCCAACCTAAGAAGCGGGGGACACTGGTGTACAGAATCTAGGCTACAGTTTCTGCCTGCTGTTTCAGGAATCCCATACTCCCGTTGGTCACAAATTTTAAATGTGAAACGGCAACTTTATTCAAAATTAGAGATGGAAAAGTCACCATATCTTGAGGTTTACTAATATCCACAGCCATTCAGTCTTTAAATGATTAAGTTAGAGCTGGTTTCATGTGTACAGGCTTTGGGTGCTTTGACAGAGTCTTGATAGCATCACTTGGCTGACATTATAAGAAATATATAATTGAGCATCATCGGCACATTGATGATATTGAATCCTGAACCAGTGGATAGCCCCAATCATTATTTTCACATAAATATTAAATAGGAGGGGGGGAGAGAGTCGAAACCTATGGCACCTCACAAAGGAGGGGCTAAGAGAGGCCTCTCTTATACTCACCAGTCACACTGTCTGGGACTGGCCACAAAGAAAGGAAGATAACCATCACAGAATGGGTGCCCCCAGGTCTTAACCATCACAGCTAATTGGAAATATTGAAAGCTGCTGAAAGATCAAGGAGCCCAAGGATGGATATGCCAGCACCATCCCAGTACTGCCAAGACCATCATCAAGCACAATCAGTGATTTGTCCATACTAAAATAAGGCCTGAAACAGTTTCAATTATCCACTTTCCCAGATTATCTATTACTGCAGTCTGACCACTGTCTCAACAAAAAGCAAGGTTAGAAACAGGATGATAATTTCTCAGAATTGTTGGAAACAAGGATGGCCTCTTGAGGAAAGATGGAGTCCTTCTTCAAGGCCAAAGGCACCCATTCTCCCAGAAAAGCTGACACTTTGTTTGAATCCTCATTCATTCTAGGTGACCAAGTCTACTTTTTTACTGGTTATTTTTGTTTCAGTTAATTTTTCACCCATTTGATCTTGACCTTGTTATTTCTTGTTTTACCAGCAGAGCCAGATACTTAGACATTTCCAAAAGGCCAGGAGAGTGGGCTGCTTTGCTTCTAGGGGGAGAATTTCCAAAGGGCAGGGGCAGTGGAAGAAAAGGTTCTCTTCCTGTACCCCACTAGTCAAACTTCTTTAACTGATGTGGTCTGGAACATACCGTCTTTCCCTGACCAGACAGGCTGATGTAATGGTGTGAAGATGGTTCTGCAGGTAACTTGGCTCCAGGCAGTGTAGGGCTTTGAACTTTTAAAACTCTTAAACTTTCTCCATCTATTTTCCCGTATTTTGTAAAAGCGTATAAATTTATCTACTTGCTCTGTGTTTTTGCCATTTATATATACTTACAATCATTTGGTCAATTTTACTGTTAAACAACTACCTTGGTTTTTCATGCTTTCTGGCATTTGCTTTACATCATTAAGATTTTCAGCAAACAATATGATATTACCTATAGGCAAAAGTATAAGAGATGCACACCTTATGCATTAGATAAAAATTCATTAAATAAACAAGCAAAGATTATATAATATTGTCTTATTCCTTGCTCAGTTTTGAACCATTTACTAAGTGCTCCATCTTAATATGGATTTATTTTGATATATTCCATTTCCTTTGCAATCACACCTTGAAACAATTTATGACAAATATTAAAATGCAACAACAGTAAATAGAATAATTTATTCAAAAAGGGAAAGTAAAAAAAACAACAATTATCAAACATTTATTTAGGAAAGGCCTTGGTAAAAAGAATCAAACAAGCAACTAAAATTATAATGATATATGTAAAAGATATGTGCTTCACATGAGGAGCTTAGCAAAATGCAGGCATCTATCACAGAAGGTTGAGTCCTGAATAACTGTAAGTAACATGTTCTTGTTCCAGTTGGGAGACACAGAGCACAATCCTGTTAATCACTGATAACACAGACTGTCAAATTCCCATAACCAGGAATCACTTTCCACAGGTTTTTAAGGATTCAACCTCATTTTATTGGCTTAGCTATTATTTCACTGTGCTTTGATGATAATCCTGAAGATACGCATTTTCATAATTAATTGTTATTAAAAAGTAGCATTATCAGCATATTGGTGGTACTGTAATGAGCATCAAAGCCCTTGATGCTTTTCATAGCACTGAAAACAAAATACTGCCTTGTGGCATTGCTAAACTTTCAAATGCAGAGATAGCGTCACCAGTGTTGCCTCTGTGATTATCCTTGCAAATAAGAAGATAGGAAAGCAACCAGTAATTCAGGGCAACTGCTCCCTTACAGAGATGGGCCAGGAGAATACATGCCTAAATGAACCCATACTTTCACCAGATGAGCGCATATAGAGAACAATCTTGAAGGTATCTCTATAGTAAAACTGAAAAAGGGTCCTTCAGATAGATTTATCTTAGGCATTTAAAGGGTTTTCAGTAGGGCTTAATTCAGTCATATGTTTGCAGCTATTGGGATTATGGATTGAATAATATGCTTTTAATTAACTTCAAATGTAAAGGCAGACCTTCATTTTTTTTTAGCAAAATTGAGAACACAAATAGCACGCTGATGAATATCTATGTACATATGTTTAAGTATTTTTTTTCTTCTTAAGAAAATGTAACTTTTAAAGTTAGCTGTAACACGATGCTCAGGCACAAAATATTGTTAACTAATATACTTTGCAATATTGCTTTTAAATGTCTGCATGCATTTGGTCTTTGTATGTTTTGGACGGCTTATGTTACAGGTTAAAGAGAGAAGTATAAACTATCATTGTACTTCACATCATATTCATGTAACCTTAACACCTTACTGTGAACATTATAAATGACTGTTTCTCCTTTAGGAAAAGACGTTAAGAATGATGTATGAAATTATATGTACTTTGCATGTCCTGTTTGTAATGATAAAGGTCATATAGTATCATTTACATAATCTCCAGCCAGGAATCAAATCTTGCAATACCTCGGTATAACATATACATTATTTGAGGTTTAAAACTCATTATTCATGAAAGTTAATTTTACAGTGGGTGTAAATGATCTATCTTACGGCTGCTTTTCTGATCATTCTATAAAAATAATATAGCAAAAAATGCACAAATACTAGGAAAACCAGCAAAGAATGATGCATTTCCTTGACTCTCTGTGTACTCGATTGGATCTTGATTGATGGCAATCATTTATCTTTGTCAAAAAGGAAGAAAAAAAATCAGACATTGAAATAAGAGTGCTATCAAACTTTCTACAATGGCAGGAAGATTCTATTAATGTGGCCTCAGAGTATTAACTGTCTCTGCTGGAAAATGATAAAGAATGTTAATTCTTTTCTTGATCATATGTAAGTGTAAAATGCATTATTGTGTCACTGCAGTAAGATTAAAAGTGGCATATTTCAAATTTATGATGTGCTAGTATCAAAAGTTAACATAAATTGGAAAAAAGTAGGAAAGAAAAAAGCTAAATGGAGTAAGTTTTCATGCTTCTGATTCCAATTTCTCAACAAAACAATAAATGTTCAACTACCAAAGTGTCGTAAAATCCTTAATGCTGCATTCCACTTGATATAGTAGCTTTGAAGCTACTTCAAAGACTATAAAGCAAGAACATAAAAAGATATAAAATAAACCTTTTTAAAGAAAGGTTTAAAAAGATCAGTATTTATCTTAAACATTTTAATTAACAAAACGGTGTAGAAAAAAAGTATTTTGTAATATGGCATATTTTAATGTCAAAAATGCATCATAATTTGAAGACATTTTCAGGAAGCGATGTAATCGCTAGAGTTAGAGAGGTTAACATCTCTCTATTTCATAACATGATATGGATTATTATCTATTGTATATCATTTTAGTTACCTAAATTTCTATAGTTAATAGAAACATAGGTAAAGCATATAGCTATTACAACTAAATGCATCCCATATTGGCAGCACTTTTTCCCCCTTTCAGATCTGCCTTGTCTTTGCAAATATACCACTACTGATATCAGGCAGGGTCAGTTTTCAGTGGACTATGGGGATTTTCCTCTTACATTTAATGAGATTTCAGTGAAACTGTTCAGAGCTTAACAGCTCTTTAAACAGTCACAGCTCTTATTATTTATCTTGCCCATCTTAGTTAAGTCTGGAGTGAAACAGAGATGTTAGTTTGCATTTGTTTTTCTTTTTGTCTTTTTTTTCTACATGTTTCTTTGTTTGCTTCTTTTCTTGCGGTAGCTTCAATCTGCAACACTGAAGTATAGTTGAGAAAAATACTTGTGGTTTATTATTTTTCTGCGAGCCTGGACTGCTACTTTAATCATATTCCTGACTTCTTTTAAGATCCTTAAAATATCTGATCACTTTGTCTCAATGAATAAGCTACCGTGTTCTATATAAGACCATGGAATCCTTTAGTGAGCATGAGAGCATTCACCAAATAAAAACATAATTTGTATATTTTCGTACAAAAAAAATAAATATAGAAAAATAAATTGCAATTTGAAGCCAAAACTAACATCTTAACTACTTGGGTACAGTGAAAATTCCATTTCAGAACATCCATTTTATAATGGTATTGGCAGCATAAGAACTTATATGAGTGGTATTTGAGAAGACCTCCAAGCATTTCCCACTAGAGCAAAGTTTTCTTGTCATTGTTGTCACTGAGTGGGAACAATCCATTTTCTTACCTAAGATAAGAGTGCATAGCCCCAGGAAACTTTCTGTATCTGCTAGAAAGAACTGACATTGTTATAGAATATTTTTGCACCCAATTTCTTTTATTCTATTGATTCTTACAATAGTTCTATACTTCACCTCTTATCTATCTAATAAACAAACATATGTAAGCCAAGATTTACTCATAGTATGTGAGAACCACAAGAGTTGTGTTTCTTCCTGCTGTTTCTAGCAGTCTCTGCCAGTCTGATGCTCAAAAAATGTGTGGACTTTAATAGCCAGAATTCTAAGCAACAGTCATGCCGGTGTGGCAGTTTTGGGAGCTGATACACACCTTGATGCAGCATCCAGCCTGGGAATTCTTCTGTCTAAATGTAGCCTTAGAAAATTGGAAATAGAATGCAGCTTGTCTGACATAATTTCCTCTGATGGCAAGAGTGGGGAGTTCATCACATAAACCACTTTAATGGCACAAATTGGATAGAATACAGAACTAATGAAGGTAATATGTCCTGTGAGTTTTGTAGAGATGTAGCATGCACAAATTGAACCATTCCATGTACTTCTATAGAGTGGAAAATTAGTTTCAGGCAAATGTAATTTTTTTAAACATAGATGTTCACACTTTGGGCAAAATTAAACAATAGGCATTTTGTAAGGTGTGAACTGCTATCTAATTTTAGAGAAGAATAAAAACATCAGTAGTGAGGAGCATTTAAGGAGGGTAGGTTTTGTCTAGTATTCTGATATGGGACAATGTGTTCATTCCAAGGGCTAGGGCTAGAATGGGATGTTGAAAAAAGAATTTGCCTAAATTTGCATAAATTGTCTGAGCTGATTTGCTAAGCAGACTATTTACTGAAATAAAGTTCTAAATTAGATCTTGTCCATCACATCCTATATCCTCTAAATGTCACTTGGTAAAATTGAGAGTGTTGTATGCTAAATTAGAAAAAAGGTTGGTCAGTTAATTTCATTTATAATAAAATATAACATTCCTTTTAGACATAGAACATTTGTACTGTTCAGAAATAATGCAGAAATAATACAATAATAATTGTACTGTTCAGAAATAATACAGAAATAATACAATCCATGCATAACTTGACTGCAATTTTCTAAACAAGTGGTCTACAAATAATAATAATAATAATAATAATAATAATAATAATAATAATAATAAACCTTTATTGTCAAAGTACAACATGTGTATATTGAGATTAGCTGAGCCTCCCCCCGTGCTCCCTCCCCCCAACACACAGTGACAACAAACCATCCTACCACACCATGTGAACCAACTACACCACACACCGGCCTCCCAAGTCAATTCTGTATAAGTTCACAGAGATTGTATCCCATTTAAAAGCCTAACAGCCCACGGATAAAAGCTGTTTTTCAGCCTGTTGGTATGGCTGGCTATACTCCTATATCTCCTACCCGATGGTAGGGGAGTAAAGAGATACCGTCCAGGGTGTGAGTCATCCCTGAGAATTTTCCTCACTCTTCCAAGGCAACGAGCCCTGGCGATGTCATCCAGTGGTGTCAGGGGACAGCCCACAATGTCTTGTGCTGTGCTCACTACCCTCTGTAATACTTTCCTGTCCGCGGCTGTTAGACCAGCATACCAAACCACAATACCATACGAGAGGACGCTCTCTATAGTAGACCAGTAAAAGAGGGTCATAAGCCGTTGTTCTACCCTGTTCTTCCGCAAGACCCTAAGAAAGTGAAGCCTCTGTTGGGCCTTTCTAGCCACCTGGGTTGTGTTAACTTTCCAGGTCAGATCTTCACAGAGGTAGACTCCCAGAAATTTAAAGGAAGAAACTCTCTCCACACAGTCCTCCCCGATGTAAAGTGGGGCAGGTTCCTCCTTTTTTCTCTGGATGTCTAACACCATCTCTTTCGTCTTGCTGATGTTGAGGTGCAAGTTGTTGTTACTACACCATATGGATAGTTTTTGTACCTCCACCCTGTATGCTGTCTCATCCCCACCTGTAATAAGACCCACCACAGTTGTATCATCTGCGAACTTGATTATCGCAGTGGATGGGTCAGATGATACACAAGATTGAATTGACAAAAGGGACTGTGTGCTGTTTGACTAATATAGCTGAAAATATAAATTACATCTCTGCTTCCAAATCAGAATTGTGTGATTGTGTACACAAACAATTATATGTTTTGAAAGAGCTTTGAAATCTCAAAACGGTGTTGCATTTCCTTGCCACTCAAAGTTTAAAAGCCAATCTCATGATCACTCCAAAAACATGACTAGCTGACAGTAACTCACTACTCTATTAGACTTGGCTTTTGCGATGTGCTCTATGTGACTTTAAAGATCACATGGAACTACAGTGGGGAATTGCCAGGGGAGGTATGGTGAACTAAAGACACAGAGTCAACAACCAGGGCAAAGACCAAGAAACCAGTGAGTAAATCAGTTCCTTAGAACCTCTTCTGATAAGGAGAGGGTAGGAAATCACCCACATGTTCTTTTCATAGTTTCTGTTCACAAAGAGGCAATAGGACTGTGGTTTTCCATGGGCTTAGGTGCCAGGAAATGACAGGAACAGTCATGTTGCTTGCAACCATAGCAGAGCCTTTAAAATTTCATTACGTTTACAAACCACACCTTGTAATCACTTTTGGAAATTGCTTATTAGCCATCTTAAAGCTAGTGGCTTTCAGCTAAATAGCTTTTAGCTATTAAGTTTGAAAACTCTTCATCAGCTAAGTTTATCTTCACTTCTGAAGAAAAGAAAAATTAATTATAAGAACTTAAAATTTTTGAAATAAAGTGCTAAATAGCATTTTGATCTAAGAAAGTTATACATTATAAGATCAGAAATATTAAAGAAAATCTTGGAAGAATGGAGCCAGAAATATTACCTGCAATATTGTCAGTAGTGATGTCTATGTATATAGATAGACTGTGTTTAAAGGATCTTAATGAAAGGACAGATGTAGAATAAATTTTATCTGACAAGCTAAAGTACCGAAAGTAGAACCACAAATGACAGGCCAAGATAATGATTTGGAAAAAGACGCTTTGGTGGCTATTCAAAAGTAACAGGCTGAAGTTTTAAAAATTAAAAGGGAAATACAAATAATAAGCCAAAATAATGACCTGGAAAATGTTTTCTTATTAGATCTATAAAAGAAGCTTTGTTTAAGCATTGGGGGGAAAAATCTGTGCAATACGATAATGAAGAATTGAAACAAAATCAAATCCTATAACACCATTTGATTGAATTGAAGATTATGTCTTTTAGAAATAATAGGAAGTAATATAAAACTGGCTTATTTGATGAAATTAAAATTTGTTATTTTGTCCAAAATTCTAACAAACTTTTGTGGAGTTTTTGCTGCCTTGAGGATTGAAAGTTGATGTTTATGGATTTGCTTATAGATAGGCAATGGGAATATGGGATAAAAAGGTATCTGTTTAACTAATAGGTGGTAAAGAGTTATTAAATTGGTTTATACTTATTTTGAAGAAGGTTGGAAATCACTTTATATATTTCTTTTCTTTTTCCATATTCTTCCTTTTCTTTTTCTTTTTTCCTGCATTTTCTATTTTTTCATTGTCTTCCATGTTTAGTTTATATTAATTTTATGATCATAACCTTATTATCAAAATATTAATAAAAACCATATATAAAAAAGAAACTTCAGCAGATACAAAATGCAACAACCAATCTTCTAACTAGCACTAGATGCCATGAGCATATTACATCTGTGCTTTGGACCTTTCATTGGTTTCCAATACATTTCTGAGTGTAAGTTAGACTATAAAGCCGTGGTGGCACACGCAGTCTAGTCCCAGTCCTAGGCCTTCAGCTGGGTTTTATAAAACCTTTTTGCTTTAGGCCTCCGCTGCCATATGGGGGGAAAAAAGGTTCAGTTTCAACTTCTTGCAGGGAAAAAAAGATCTTGCAAAGTTGGAATTGACTAATTGAACTTTTTAGTCCCACCCACTCTGCCATTTCCACCACAGCCACGCCCACCCAATAGGCCACACACCCCAAGCACCCAACGATACATAAGTGGGTTTTGGGTTGCAGTTTGGGCACTCAGTTTCTAAAAGGTTTGCCATCACCATCCGTTCATTTAGGAATGGAATGGAGTGAGATTATTATATAATACACACACATACACATACACAGAGACTGAGGCAATGGCTAAAATCTTGTAAAGTTTTTACATTTATTTATTTATTTATTTATTTATTTATTTATTTATTTATTTATTTATTTATTTATTTATTTATTTATTTATGGGACTTATATGCCGCCCTATCTCCCGAAGGACTCAGGGTGGCTAACAACAATAAAAACAACAATACAAAAGTTAAAAGAAATTAAATAAACAGCCCCAATAAATAAGTTAAACTAAACAATTAAAAATTAAAAAAACATTTTAAAAAACCCTGTCGTCAGTCCAGGTCAGCCTGATGAAAAAGGAAAGTTTTAAGGCCGCGGCGAAAGGACCGGAGATCCGGGGCCATCCGGAGCTCAAGGGGGAGTTGGTTCCACAGGGCTGGTGCTCCGACAGAGAAGGCCCTCCCCCTGGGGGTCGCCAGCCGACATTGTCTAGCCGACGGCACCCTGAGGAGGCCCTCTCTGTGTGAGCGCACTGGGCGATGGGAAGTCGTTCCTGGCAGCAGACGGTCCTGCAAATATCCCGGGCCTAGGCCATGTAGGGCTTTAAAGGTAAGTACCAGCACCTTAAGTCTTTTAGCAGACAAATTAGTAAGTTGACATTTAAGCAGAATATTTAGGAGTTTAATACAGGAACTGGCAACTCCATTGCTAAGTGCTATGATCATTAAGTAGAAAATCATGTATCCATGATTTTATGATGGCATTTCTCAATCAGTTGTTAAATGAGACACCACATGATTGCAACTTGTGATTTTAGTTCTGCATTCTCCATTAACTCTGCTTGTCAGAAGCCAGTTGTGAAAAACACAAATGGTGACTTTGGGATGTTGCAGTGGTTGTAAATGAGCACCAGTTCTGAAATGTCATATGGTAGTTCTAAACTGTTAGCTCTGAGTTTTTTAATGACTTGTTTTTAGTAATTCCTCTTGTCTAAATGCCCTTACCTCTGTATTCAAGGGGACAGTTCCATCCACCCATTTTTGCTTCAACAGCTTGCCATTTTAGGTACTCAGTACTATGAGCACCTGCAATTCTTTTTTTTAACCAATGCTGAAAATTAAAGTCATGTAGCTGGAAAGGGTGCATAACCTGAAATTACTGTTGGATAGAAGTATCTGAGGATACCATTCCTAGAGGAAGGGAAATATATTCACGAGAAGGATTTATCTTCAGTTTCCTGGCTCTCTGTGCAGTGCATTTCTAATGGACCATCACTGGCATAACCCCACATAACAATATTACTCTAACATGTATGCTTGTTAATGACACTTATTTTATTGTCTTTAAACAAAGCTAAGGATAATACATAGATAACATTATTACATGCTCATCACAAGTGTATTTGTTTTGAGGATAATTGATAGTTTCAATTTCTAGACATGTCAGTCAGGCACTTTCCTCGATGGTATAAAACTCACATTCATGACCAGGCATAAGCAAACATTTTACCTGCATGATGTATTTAACCTCCAGCCCAGGAAACAAGAGATGTTTTTCTTTGAACAGGCATCTTGTGAAATGAGCTCCAGACTAGTCTCCTGTTTTCATTATAGCATGTGGTTTATTAAGGCTACTGGTCTGAACTTTCAGTTTTGCAGAATTGCCTTTCGCATATATAAGTTTTAGTTTGCTTTTTAAATTAATCCTGCAATAGGGATTGTTGCATTGCACTAATTCATTTTAGGAATGTCATTCCATGAAATATTAGTTTTGTCTTGGTCACTGGTTATTCCTCTAAAATCTTAGATTACTTCTTGAGCATTTTTATGCCTCGAAATAAAAGATGTTCTACACTTTTTGTGTAGAGGAAAATAGCATTTTGTTATTTTTGCTTATAAATACTTTTCCTTTTTTGTAAAATTGTAGCCATGGTCCTTTCCTTTCTGCTGATAATAAAAACCAGTTTCACAAGAAACTGGTAATGTGGTGCTGTGCCAAACAGAGGTGCTGCTGATAAAAACCAGTATGAAAATGCTAGAATTTCGTAAACATAGGAACGGAACAAATAAAAATGTAATGATAAGTAATTATATTGGTTTATTTGTCCAACATGAGATTTCCTGTTTGCTTATATATTTAGTCATGATAATTTTGGGGTGGTTATCTTGGGAATGTTTCTCATTGCCCCTCCTCTCTGAGAAAATAACTTTTTAATTGCACTGTTTACCTGACTCCCTATACCAGGCATATCAAACTGCCGGCCTACAGGTCGGATGCGTCATGCCGAAACCGTGCCCACCCCATTGCCAGCAATGGGGAAAAATTCGTAAGACGTCGTGCGATGTCACCTGATGTCACGAGTTTGACATGCCTGCCCTATACTGTGTATTTGGGGTATCAAAATCTCTATTCTTATTTCTATGTCTAGAAATATCTCATCTACAGTATATCTATACTTTTGCAGTGCCTTTTATATATTTCCAGTTCCTTTAATATGCTATTTTGTGATTATATGTAATTTTTGTAATTTTAACTGTCCTAAAGCATAAATTAATTTCATTAAGAGTAGAAAAAGCTGACTGCTTGACCTTAATAATTTAACATGTTTGAGCAATATTGTAGTACAGTGTATTATTTGTGCTGATTGCCATACTGATTAATAGACTCCATTATATAATTCCCCAGAAGATGAGGAACAATTTGTGATTTCAGACTCCTATCTGAGTTGATATTTGATAATAATTTTAACAGATAAGTGAAGAAAGGCAGAATGATGAAGTATCCATCCAGGTTTCATGACTATCAAATACATGCACACAGAGGCAGTAGTAATCTGCCTTTTTTCATAGTTGCTGTGGCAAATTTTAAATTATTAATCACAAATGTAGCTTTTTAATGCATATTCCTGCCCTTAATAAATCCTACAAAATAAGTTACAAGCTAGTCTTGAAGATTTTGTTTTAAATTTGTGAAATAAATATATTATAGATAGTAAAAATGTATGTGTTTCATTTACCACCAATGCAGATAATTTACAGAGTAATGAGAATTACTATCAGGAAAAAGTAAATAAGATTTTTTTTAAAATTAAGATTGTGTTGCATGAATATTAGGTTTCATAGCATGGACTTTCAACATTTAGGCTTACAAGAGCAGAAGTTTGTAAATTTTCATTTACTGTCAAAAAATAAACTTATATTTCTGGAGATTAAATAAGAAGATCAATGGTATTGTGAGTCTGTATTCATTTACAATCAGTAAATTAATCAGAGCTATTTATTTTTCAAAGACATATGTGCAATGATTACTACCTCATGAAATGATAATATAGAAAGTAATTTTTGCTTACATTCTTACAGTAGCTATTTCTTTATAAATAATATTTGTAATGGGGAATGTAGATGTTGGCAGTATATCTCAGTGTTATTCTGCAGGCTTTTATTATTTTACATATTTATTTGTATCTTAGATATGAATACATACTTGAATTGCCATTTTTAATGGATAATGTACAGTTTTATAGCACACTTTTTCATGATAGGAATTGGCATTTATATATGCCCATATTAAAAAGATCTATGCATATTTGAATAATACAATACGGAAAATAACAAATGTTGTAGAACCTTTTTATAAATGTAAATTTTAAGATGTATTCTTTCAGTATTCTCACCATAACATGAAGTTCTTAATTAAATGCAAAAATCTAGCTACATAAAAACAGAAACCAAATCTGATTTGCTTGAGAATAAACTGTTATTTCACTCTCCTGGAATAGTTTATTTAAAAGCAGGAAAAGGAAACAAAAAAGGATTTTTTTTTTACATTCTATGCCTCAGGGGCTAAAAGTAATGAATATTTTAAAAGATTATTTTAATTAAATTCCTGCAGATCTAAATAGAGTAATATTTTATTATCACATACATAATCATGTAACAGAAGTATTCATTAAAGTTAACACTTTCTCAGCCAAGAACTCATGATAAGATTTAGTGACCTTGTACAAAAAGGCACAAATTAGGAAGAAAAATGAAGGGGGACAGACTTTGATTAATATAGGTAATGCTATACCATATTTATAATAGCTTTTCCCTATTCTGGTTTATAAATGCAGTCACTGAGAAAGGTGCCCTGCTGAGGCTGAAATGAGGCTGAAATCGGAGCACATGCCACTAGAGTGTGGGGAAAGTGATCACACTGTCAGCAATTCATTTCAAAATGATGTATTTAGTGCTCATTTCACCTTCTAAGAAAGAAAGGAAAAGGAGTTTCTCAGACTGGAAGGTGATACTGTTATTTTCAAGGACATATCTAACTTAAAGATTGTAGAAAGGGTTTAGGGTGCTGTTTTTAAAAAAGGAAAAGGAAAAGAGCAAACAAGGAAAGCTTTATGCAGAAATTCAGTGCTACCATGCTGTTTGGTAATTGCTAACATATGTGGCTTCTCTATTTCATTGTAGTCGTCCTCGTGAGTTCTGGCGCCTTGACTACTGGGAAGATGACTTGCGGCGCCGGCGACGATTTGTGCGTAACCCCCTTGGATCGACACATCCTGAAGCGACCTTAAAAGCTGCCATAGACCACGGTCAGTGTAAAATCTACTCACTGTCAATAGCTTCAGGTCTCTATGGCAATGGAGATAGAGAACTTGATTGCTCTAAGACAGTATGAACTGTCACATTTGAAGTTCTCTTCTTTGCATTTCAGACCTGAGGATTTCAAGACCTAATTAGTCATTATCTCTTAGCAGCATCTGCCCTGGAAAAATCCTTTAGGTAGCGGGTTGAGTATGCCAGAGATTTGAGACAAAGGTTTAAGATTCTCTTATCCCTTAAGGTTTAATAAGGTTTTGTGACAATTTTTTTTTGTATTTTTGAAGTTGCAGCAATATAAACATGACATATTTTTCTGTGAGAAATCCCCACTGATTATTTTAATTAACTGAGTCAAATGATATTCACAGGAGCTCTGTTTTAATTTTTCTGCATTATAAAAGCCAGAGTAAAAGCTATTCTCAAAATAGGAGAAGTAAATTACAGAAAAATAGATAGCTACCTAGATAAGGTAGATGGCAGGTAAGTAGACAGAACAACAAACAACATGGGCCAAGGATCTTAACCTCTTGTACTTATTGTTAAAGTGTCATTTCTGAAAGAAAATGTCTCCAATATGTTAGAAGCTATAATGCCAAACGTGATAGAAGTAAATAGAGAAGAATCATTAGTACAATCTTAACCTATAATAGTATTGATCATCTCATATTTTGCTAAAGGAGGTGAAAAATCAGATATAGCATCAATTGGGCCCTTTCTGCTTTGGGATTGATACATCGTTGTACTGTACATATACACAGATTTCAAGAGTGTAAATTGTCCTTGATAGTTATATTTAGTAAAGTTTGATGCTATCATTCGCATTATTTTTCAGAATGCAGTAATGAAGTAGAGCATTAGTTTATTTTTTGTTTATTTATCAGAATATTCTGATAAGAATTCAGTGGTTATATTTTTATTTTGTATATATATTTTATTAAGTTTTAAATTATGATGCATTAGTGTAATAACAGAGATCTAACTAAATGAAAAGTATTAAGATGTTCTAAACCATATAGCAGTTTGTGCTTAATTTTAAACCTAATATTTAACTACTAATTGTGTAATAACACACGGTGAATACTCTAGCAGTATCATTTGTGGTAGATACATTTTTCAGTTTCTGTGTGTGTGTGTGTGTGTGTGTGTGTGTGTGTGTGTATGCAGAGCAGTGGTTTTAGTATTACAGAACTGTAATAGGCTGTATGATATGCATTTTTCACTGTAATGATTGTGAAAAAGTCAAGCAAATACAAAAATGAAAATACATTTACATAACTAATTATATAGGTGATTGCATTAAATGTTATTTGGAAAGGCTTTTGTGCTACACTACTGTCTTCTCAAATACCATACTCACAATGAATACAGTTTTTTTGAGTTTAAGAAAATAAAGAATACTGTTAATTCAGATATTTTTAAATCCAATTCTACTTCAATCCTCTACTTGCAAGTAGAATATAGCAAACTATTGAAATAAACCTGATTTATTGAATTAATGTGTATACAATAGAAGCATTGGTCTATTGTTTCTAGACTATATGCACTTATGTCACTACAGACATTAATGCCAAAAAGGCATACTTTCTAAGATGGTTTGACTTGTTATTGCAGACAACACCTGATGGAATTAATAATTATTGTGTAGTTTTAGATAGGTTAGGTTTGTGAAAATATATTAACTAATTAATTGGTAAAACATTCCAACCCTTTTAAAAGTAAAACCTCTCTGTCTCTATATTCAGTATACACACATATACTCACATACTTAAGCATCACATACTTGCTCAAAGTAAAAGTGCCTTAAAATTGATTCACAAAACAATTTCTGTGTTTTGTATCCGCAACTGAACAGATATCAGGTGATTGTGCATGAATATGTTTTTTCAGCTGTTTCCATTACTGTGCTGTTCAAGACCCTTCTATAACACAAATTAAGGCTGTGGATTGCTTCACCTTCAGAGAGAAAAAGGTGCTTTGGAGCGTGCAGAGATTCAAATGAAACAGCTGCCTCCTGTTCCTTAAATCAAATGCATCTTTTCTTAGGATTGTGTGGCTGCCTACTACTATTCCACAACTGGCAAAAGGCACAGCTGAATACTGGACAGATACTCTGCTTATGCCCTCCACATGCTTGAACCACTTTTTTTTTTTTGCTTTTGCCACTGAAGCAATGTATAGTCTTAATTCAGTCTAATGCTTACTAATGAAAATAGTTTGGATAGCAAAACTAAATAGGAAATAGAAAGGAAACTGAAATGAACACCTAGTCTTTGTAAATTGTATTTAAGCTAGTATATAAGCATACATTAACTTCAGGATGGCAGGTATATTTGGCCTTTGAATGGCATGGCAGAGGTGACACATAAAAAGGAAACCAAGGCAAAGGCTAAATTAATTTAAATGTATAGTTAACAAAGTTCTACATGAATTAGAATTTTGTAAGAAGCATCAAATCTTTTTACCCTTCAGTATATCACAAGTTCTCAATGAAATTATTATTTTGTTCTATGGTTTCTTTAATTGCAGAATATTCTGTTTTAAGGTCTACAGTCTTCTACAATTCCTTTTGGTCAAAGCAATTGTATTCAGGCTTGCTTATTTTCCACAGTGCAGTTTATTGCTTTAATTCTAAATACATCAGCTATAGTAATTGTGGATTGTATATGCTTTATACATGACTTCTGGAAGAAATATTCTCTTTGTTATATTCATAAATTTATTTTTCACAACCATTGTAATGCTTGTTAATTTCTGCTGTCTTTTAGATGTTCAGTTTGTTTGTTTTTTTAAAAAAGATTAATGAAAATAAGTTGTAATTGCCTGTGCAATAGAAGATTTGCTAGGTTCCTCCCTTCAGGAATGCAGTTTATTAAATATTGTTGTTGGAAGAAGTGGAAGAGGTACAGAAACAATCAGACTTAGTAGACTAAGGCCAGAGAGCAAAAATCATGTCCTTCTTTAGCCTCACTTCTGTATTCCACTAGCCATCTCTTCAAGGAATTGACTTGATTTGAAGGAGAGCCTCTGGTATAGAGGTGGCAGAGTAAATACCTTAAGACTAATGTTCTCTGTTCAGACAATCAATATCAATGCAATGACTATTCTCTGGGCTACTTTCTACTTAAAAACATTTTTTAAAAAAATTCTGACAATTTAATTGCCCTTCCCAAGCACACATTAACTTGCCTCTGAAAAAGGACTGTAGGAGATTTTTCAAAGAGTGAAGTTCCAAATGGCTATTTGTAAAGGGCTTTATTTATGTCTTGAATAGAGATTGCTTTCCATTGGACCTGTTTTAAACTCAGTTGTTGGAATTGCTCCTATCATTAAAAAAACACTTATATAAAATGTATCCTTTGTGAACAGATACATTTTAATTAATCTTCAGAAATGTTCCTCACAAACAGATGTAATAAATTATTTACACTGAATCTCTTATCTTCCATTTTAAATGGCTTTTTCATATGGGTTATAAAGACTTTACTGGGTATAATGAGTAATCCTACCTTTATTATTTCTTAGGAAGCATATTCTTTTCATGGACGAATAAAAACAAAAAATCATATTTTAGTCATCAACTTTGAGAGTATTTTAAAAAGAATTTACAGAAAGCCTAAAGAAGTTTCAAATTTATTAAGAAATATTTATTTATTATTTGGATTTATATACCGCCCATTTCCCGAAGGACTCAGGGCAGTTTACAGGGCAATTAAAACAATACAATATACAAAGTTAAAATAGAATTAAATTAAATAGCCCCGAAAATGAAAAACTAAAAACCCAAACCCTCAGTCCAGGCCGGCAAGCTCGAATAGCCAGGTTTTTAGGTCCCGGCGAAACGAGCGAAGGTCGGGGACCATCCGGAGTTCCACAGGCAGCTGATTCCAAAGGACAGGCGCGCCCACCGAGAATGCCCTCCCCCTGGGGGCCGCCAGCCGGCACTCCCTGACCATCGGCACCCTGAGGAGGCCCTCCCTGTGGGAGCGCACAGGACAATGGGAAGTTGATGCTGGCAGCAGGTACTCCCAAAGAAAATCCGGATATGCTAGAACAGCTTATAAATTAATTCATTAACATTAGAAATGAATTTATTAATATGAAATCTTAATATGTAATGTTTTTCAACTGTGTAAAATTAAAAAAGTTTTGTAAAACTAAGCATTACAACTTACATCTAGAAAAGGAGAAAAAAATGAGTTCACCAAAAAATATTCCATACCAGATTATCAAAAAACACTAAGTCAAGATAAGTATGTAGAAAATAATAGTTCAAATAATCCTCCTACTGTGACCTCATTTGATCTATTGGAGCAATTATTGAGATGGTCAATTATTCAGGGTACCAGCAGGACAACATATTTGGCAAAGTATAGAGGGATATTCAATCAGATATTGTGAATCCAGAAATTTTATGAAAGTTTTGATTTGGACCAATTTAAGAGCCATAAATTATTCTAACTTTATATTATTCAAAAGAATGAATAGCAGTATTTAAGCTATTCATATAAAACAAATTGCAAATATGAACTTGACGCAACTTCATCCCACAATTTCATAGAAATTCAGCAAGATGATAGGTAAAAACAAATTCAATGTCGAGCATCATGTTTACAAACAATCAACATTTGGCGGTGTGTGTGTGCATCAGGGGAGGAAATTTAAAATACAGTTCTTGGCCTATTATATTTTTATGGAGGAGCTGCATTTGCATTCTGCCCAGTCAGAGTTTCTGGAATTTATCATCAAGTCATAGGTTTATGTAGAAAAGTTCCATTGTTAATGAGATGAGTTACCATCTCTGCTTTTCCATTTATGTGGGCACATTCAAAGCCTTGACCTTCAATCTTCCCTTGGAGAGATGAGTCATGGAGAGATGAGAGAGAAGAGATGAGGATAAAATATTGGCTAGCATCAGAAGACAGTGAGATACAGAAGAATCAAGAAGGTCAATACTCCTTTAAACTTAGTTTAATTCATAGACACAGAAACAACAACAATACTTATTTGCTTGTTTTGGTGGCACAATCTAATATTTCTCATTTTACAAAATAGTTGCTTTTAAATTATAATTATGAAGTGTTAAGTAGGAAATAATTTAATGTTCAAGTTCTTCCTCACTGTTTTAGAATGCTTAGCAGCACTGATGCCTCAAAAAGGTATTTGACATTAATAAAATTAAATGTTGAGCAAATTCACATGTTCTTCTCTGAGTAGCAATAAAAATTCAAACAGGATGATATGATAAATACTAAATATCAGGGCTGACTATTATGAATAGATGAATATATTCTTAGGGGAAAAAAGTAAACAGACGAAAAACCCCATTTTTTTGCAAGGAAATGACATTTCATGACTTCATCTTTCTTATTTGTTAATTATTTTATAATATTATATTAATAATGTTATTAAAGCTTTTAAAAGCTAATTTTATAAGCAGTGAGCTCAGGAGTCCACAAGTTCACTCTGGAATGAGCTTTGTTCAGCAGCTCCATAGGCAGAATCCCATATGAGCAACTTAACTCTACTTCCCACCAGATGTCAGTCATGTGCTCATCTGTCACTATTTTCCTATCTTAACTGCCAGAATTAATTTCCACAATTATGTCAGCAGGTGAAAGAGCTGTCAGTCAGTGACCATTTTGGCCTATAAATCAGCTAGTCACCACTTTACTCTCTTGAGCTAACTTGCAGACTGAGATGTAAGGGTTCAAAACAATGCAATTATTAGTGTATTTCAGTAGAACTTCCAAAAGTTCTCTCTCTCTCTCTCTCTCTCTCTCTCTCTCTCTCTCTCTCTCTCTCTCTCTCTCTCTCTCTCTCTCTCTCTCTCTCTCTCTCTCTCTCTCTCTCTCTCTCTCTCTCTCCCCCCCTCCTTCCTCTCCCATTTATATATAAAGCAGTTTCAAAGTATTGCTAGTAAAACGTTCAGACAAAACTGTCAGATAACAGAAATGATTGGCCAGCAATATGATTACGTCAACAGGATAGTTTGTTCTATAGAAAGCATATGGCATAACCTAAAAGAATAGCTGTGTAATCTCATGTCTTAATCACATAAACATTTATGTTTTCAAGTCTGCTGATTATGACCTGTGGTTTTAATTCCTTGGAGCACAAATTAGGACCTTGGTATGTGCTGTTAAATTGCAAATATTGTGGCTTGAAACCAGAGTTGCTTTTTGTTAAAGGAAGGACAGTTTCCTGGAACTTCTGTATTCCTCTTCATCATATTCAGCTCCTTAATCCCAGAATCAGAATTTCTTGGCATTAGTGCGTTTTAAAGGTATGGGTGGGAAATACTTGTTTCACGAAAGTGAAGTTTTTTGTATTTGAGTTAGTTACTCAAAGACATTAATTTTTAAAAAATGTAATTGTAAGGTATTAGAAAAAGGCAGTCCTTCTGTTTAATTAAAGAATGATTTTTCACCTAATTTTCTTGAAGGCAAAGTTAATTTTGATGCATATTTGACTATTGAGGTGGCTTTGAATGTATTCTAATATGTTTACATATGCTGATTTATTAACTATCAGCCATACACCAAAACTGCATCAAAATTATGAAATAATTTTAAAAGAAAAGCAAGTAAACACAGTCCTTCATGACCAGTATATGTATCAGAGATCAAATTTATAGTACATAAATTACTAGTAAGGATTATTATGGCAAACACAATATACATAGTGTTTTATAAAAGAAATAAGGGCAAAACAGTCTGACTACATGATAAAATAAAGAAAAAGAATCCTAAAGTTATTTCATCATAGAGTATCTCTACCAGCTTCTGATGGCCATTGCTACATCTAAAAAAATTGCAACCATAATAGATGTTTCAGTAAACTGGTTTCACAATATCTGATCTATAATTGCTGATTGAAATAGGTGGAAGAGGATGCTGACAAATGGTGCAATAAGCTCAAGATATCAAGAATGATTATATTTTTTTTTCAACTTTATTTGTCTTCTGTTCAATTGTGTTGAATTCTCAAGAGACTGCCTGGACAAGTCCCTGCAGTTTTTTGGGGGAAGGTTTTTCAGGAGTGGTTTGTCATTGCTTCCTTCCTAGGGCAGAGAGAGACTGATTGGCTCAAGGTAACCCAGCTGGCTTTGGGCCCAAGGCGGGTTTATAGCTCACAGTCTCCCAGGTTCTAAATTGATGCATTAACTACTATACAAAACTGGTTCTGATTAATAATATAATACTTATTAACAAGAATGTTGTAGATTCAACTTCAATGCCTGAGAACATTCTGAAGGATAAGGTAAGGAATATTACTATATCTGTCTGTTGTCTTCATTGAAGTGACAGGTTGTCAGTTTGCGCCAGCACCAGGGCTTTTTTTGTCATAGAACGCTCAGAATGGAGTTCCGGCACCTTTTTTTGGATGGAACCTTGTAGGGTAGGCAAGGCAGGTTGTATGACATGTGTGAGTTCTGGCACCTTTTTCTTTTACAAAAAAAGCACTGGTCAGCACAAATGCTTTCTATGTGGAAAATAAAGGGTATTGTAAAAAATATTCTGATATAGCTGAGAGAGCATCTGCAAGCGTTCAGTAATGATGATGGGACATATTTAATCTATATTTGGACATTTAGGATATTAAGCTTTGTCATGGCTTTTTATTGACACAAAAGACATGAAGTAGTCCCAGTAAGGTAAACCAGAATCTGTTTTTCCCACCAACAGAAAAGCAGAGCAATTTGAGAAAATGGGCTGGGTGATTCCTCCTCCTAAAACTTTTTTTTTCAACCAGATTTTAAATCGGCAGACTTTCAAGTGGGTCTCAATAGAGTCCCAGAGGAGTTCCAGTCGGAGAAGTGCATTTTTGTTTGAACAGAAGCTTCACTTATTGAAGGGTCCAGTTATTCAGAGATTTATATGATGATGTCATCAGCATGAAGATAACATTCAATTCTATCTCATCCTTTCAAATGAGTAAGGATAACTATTTTCAGCTTCTGGAAGCAATGTTATGCAGGATCCTGACAAACAAACCAAACCATGGTAACTATAGATAAAACAGAAATACTGTGGATAGGCACTATTTGGACTGAGTAAACAAGGTTTTAGTTAAGGTAGAACATTTTCTGCAAGAATGGGCATGTAGCTTTGAAGAGCATGATTCCAACTTGTCACTAAAGACGTATACCGTATGACTTCACTGGCATGCTCAGCTTCCTAAACTGGACTGAGATAAAATGTTTTGATTAATCCATGCCATCATAGGTAAACAGTGGGATTACTGCTGATTGTTATGCTACTTTTGAAGACAATCCATAGCTGCAACTGATGTTCAGTTGTTAATCAGGGCAGCTAAATAGGATCATGGTAGTGATTGCTTGTGTACTACTGAGTTTATTTTAAGGGATTGGCATCAAGCCAAATACATTTTAGAAAATCTACTTTTTCAGTGCATCTTGACTCTTGAGTCATGAGATCAGCTGGGAGAAGGTCTGTCATAGGATTGCTCATAATAGGATGGCCCAGAGTGGAGGTTATAAAGTATGTTGCAACTGTGAACATCTTTCCCAAGGAAAGTATGGTTGATACCGTATGCTTTTTGCAGATAACAGCTGAGCCAGGCATTTGTAGACGCAAACTGCTTTTAAGTGAATAACTGAATTATATTTTATAGTCTTGTTTTGCAATAGTTGGTTTTACCTCATCTTTGAAATTCTTATTATATACCACTCTGGCCTTCTTTGAGCAGAATAACAACAGTAATCACATGAGTGATTGTGTAGGTAACATAATTTCATCTTATAAATGCACCCACAATAATATACTTACAAAATGAGGGGTTTTTGGAAGTTTAATAGGTAAGTAGGCTATATTTTAGACTTAATACCTATTGATTTTTGCCTTGAGTTGTTACTGCCACTTTACACAGTTACCCATGATCGTGGAAAAGCCAAAATGGTCGTATAGTTGGGTAAAGTACAAGAAGTAATGTTTTAGCCACATAAAAATTGTAAGCATAGGTAATATATAAATCCTTATTCAGGCATTTTTCAATAATGTTTTAAACCTCATTACTATAGGCAAGTGATTATCAAATCTTCTGTTGATATCTGTTAAGTGGCAAAAAATATTTTTTTAAAAGCAAGTGTAGACAAGTTTACTAGAATTATTCTTGGAAAGGGTGGCATCCATTTTGATTTCCTATCTTAACAAGTGTGAAAGGAGTTCAACTTTTAAGTAAGACTGTTAGTCTGAGACAAAGTTTTATAAGCCACAAAATAGTGTCAAGTTACAGATAGCATGTTAAAATTTACAAACATATTTGCTATCTGCCTTATTTTTATTTTTTGCTGTCATTTTATTTTTTAAAAAGATTCCTAGAAAGCAACTTGACCACTGAGAATTAAATATTAGTGCATGTGTATTTTACTAACTTAAAATCCTCAAGGGAGAGTTAATTACAGGAAAACCTCTCTAAATATCAGCTGCATATTTTCCATGACAAGGGGTTTTCAACTCTCACTGAATAAGTCCAGAAGTAAGAGTGTTGTTTACTTATATCCACAAATATATTTAAAAGGAAAAGGAAAAAATAAATTCTTTTCCTGCTTTCATGGTTGCTACTGGTAAACATATTTGCAAATACATTTTAAAGAATCTGGATTCAGAAAAAAACATGGAATATATTAAAAAGAGGCTACATTTTAAATTGAACTTAGAATTTGAAAAGCTAAAACACAGAATCTAAATTGATTTATGTATTGTGTTAATAGTTTCATTTGAAATTTCTGTTCACATCCTTACAGACACAATTAAGCTTATATATGGCCACGAGGGATTGCCTTCCTCTGTAAATATTTGCAGATTAAAGGTTTTTAAAAATAATTCCTTGGAACCTTAAACTGTGTATGGCTGTGATCAAAACGCAATCAGCTTTGGGTAGAAGCTGGCTGGTCAGGATATGTTTGACATATGTTTCCAAAGAAGATGGAGGCCAGTATATGGCTTCTTCTACAACACAAGCTAAAATGATCTATACATTTTCAACTCTTTTCTATATTAGAAATCCAGATAAGTTTCATGTATTCTGCAGGTATATCACAGCAGGTAATATAGAAGTAGTGAATTGCTGCCTCCTATCTGTTTCCTGTTGTCAGCTTTAAATGCAAAGAAAATGTATTTAAAGATGGAACAATAGCAGTGCTGAGAACAAAATCAAGAGTAATTTATCATTCATTTATTACAGTTACAGAAATTAAATCATTTTATACATTTTAAAGTAGAATTATTAGAACAGACGGCTTTGTCTTAATATTAGCCTTTACTTTTTTTGGGGGGGAAACCTGGTAATTCTTGAATTTTGTGATACTGGAGTAAGAAAGTTAGTCCTCCTGGACTTTTCCAGATGTATTTGATCCCCATCCTCATGATTCCCAGGCAGCATGGCTTTTATGAGAGTTATGGGAACTGACATCCAACCTATCTGAAGGTCAACAGGTCAGAGAAAGATGGTATAAAGGCATTTCAGCGCTGGCATATTTAGACTAAAGTCCCATTCAATTCATTTCAGTAGCCTCATTCCCTAAGCAGCTGTGTTTTAGCGCAACTTTAAGAATGAACCGGGTTGCAGCCTAACTTTTATCACATCTTTTCTCCTCGAGTCCGTGCAGCATTAAAAATAATGCAGATTTTCTCCTGACACTCATCACTTTCCCCTTTCCATCCTGCATCCTTTGAAAACGTGCGTGTCTATACTCATTATGTAACACACCGGTTTCCAAGCGATTTCTTGTGCTGGGAGTTGAGGTGTTAATACTACCTCTGCAAAAGGAAGGCGCTGCTGAACCCCACCGCTGTTTCCCTGCCTTCCTTTCCTCCAGGCACTGTGGCCGTACATCTCCCTCCCTGGGTCGGCGGCGCAAGGGAGGGAAGTCCCGCTGGGCGCCGTTTTGATAAAGCCGCGCTCGTACATCGCAACCCTCCGCTTGAACGTAGAAAAGGCCGAGGGTGCCGTTCCCGCTTACTTGCCCTGAATTCAGAGTGCTAAATTCCGAGGAAGCCGCTACGGCCGACTGGTCTCCGTTGGCCACCCGTGCCGGAGCGATCTGAGAGCTTGTGGCTCCGGAAATCTTTTTGGCTGAGTTGCTACCGCCGCTTTCGAAACTCACTTCTTGCAGCTGCGGCCAGGCGGGCTTTCTAACAATCTGCGCGGTCCCCCCGTTAGCCTCCAGATTCCTTCCGTGTAGATACGTTGTATTTTTTTATTTTTATTTTTTTAAAAAGCAACCTTTAAAATATATATATCTCAGAGTTGCCCTGGGTGATCTCGGTTGGTGTGGTATTCTCCGAAACGGGCAGCGTGTCTTAAAATACCTTGGCACTGAGCGCGCCGCTCCCGAAGAAGAAGGAGGAGGAGAAGAAGAAGAAAGCGAACTGTCATTCTTTCTTGCGCTTGGGGACAGGCAACCTCTGCTGCCGCCTCTAACGCGGACAAACGTCGCCAACGCGGCGCCAGGGTCAGCCTGATGTTTCTCCAATAAAGGTGCGTTTCCACACAGGCTTCGTGGCTTGAAAGGAACCGAGGGACCCGGATCCCCAGCTGCTCAAGTTCTGCGACAAGTTTCAAGTTTCTTATCTGCCCGTTGCCGCCCTGGAAGGAGAAACACCGGCGTCTTTCAGGGGGACTGGAAGAAAATCAGGCCCCCGAAACTTTGAAATAGTGCCGCCTTTGCTTTCCGTCCTCTCCCTGGCCCCAGGAACTTCTCAAATGAACCGCTTTCCCCTTGGAGCGAACGCGTCTCCACCGGCGAGGGCGCGCAGACGGCCGACCCCAACTTTCCTCCCGCGTCCTTTTTCTTACGGTCCTTTGGCTGATCGTTAGGCACGTCTGTATGGAACTGCTGCCTCTCGGCGCGGTCTAAAACAACGTCCCTGGGTGCCCAGTAAGCAATGAGTCCCAACACAGTACTAATGGGCTTTCGCGACCTCATCCTTTTATCGCTTGCTTCCGCGGAGGGAGGATCAGGCCCATGGAGTCCCTGGACCTGCGGATGCACCGTGGCTAAGACTTGGCTTGAGGAGGAACTGAACTGGAGTGAATTGGACAGAAGCCACTAATGCCATTTCTGCTGTCCCCACAAAAGGGAGGGGACGCAGCTGTGAAGCCAGCCCCCTCCCTCTCCCCCCCTCCACAGCCCTAGAGCAATTTCTGTGGGGGTTGTGAACAAGAATGTCCCTTCAACCAGCATAGTCGCCTACTATAGTCCTCAGAAGGAGAATGTTCCAGAAAAAGTGTACAGTTTCTGTATTATAAAAGGAAGTGTAATGCTTGTGAAGAACAGGGAGGTTCGAAACTGTTTTGTTAACAACCAATAAGCCTATCCACGTTCAGTTTAAGTCACAGCCTATTGCTCTACCTGACTGCCCCAAATCAGAATTTCTTCATGACTATATAGGCATTTGGCTGTCGCGCGTTGGTCTAAATTCACTGAAGCTGAGGTTTTGCTGATGGTTCTGGCTCAACATGAATCTCCTCCACCGACTTCCCTCAGGCATGTTTGGCTGGTTTGTCTATCTGCTGATTTCCCTCTTGAGAATGGCCGTGGTGTGTAAAATCTCCTTCCTCTGTATGGTCTTTGGTGGGCTTCTCTACTAAGCTTGATGGGGTATATGGTCAGGTATATGTTACAGCTATCTTGTGTCTCCACACACAGGTCAGCTACTTTCCTGCAACCTTAACTTTTCTTTTAAATCTGCTTACAGGTGTGTTTCAGTGAGTGAGTGGGAACCAGGGCTGGAAATGAAGCATCTTGTTTGTTCTGAATATTGTGTAACTTGGTTTAGAGCTAGTTCTGTGTTTCACTGAGTTATAGCCATCGCTCTCTAACTGTTCCTTCCCCAACTAGCAATACAGCATTAAAGCAGCCCACCAGGCTATTTGACCCTTTCCCAGGTAACTTCCTTTCTCCATCCTAAGTCTTCAGGATATATATAAACAAGGCTATTTTTCCTCCTACCTCCTCACTGTAACTGTTGATAGCTGACAGCTATATTTCTCTTTCATTTCAGCTCCAGATGAAGATGTACTTATTAAAGGAAAGCAGTCTATCAAGAATCAGGCTTTAGGAAATCAGAATTCAGAAAGCGATATTCTCCTGGAAGTCGATGATGATAATTTGTCATCCGTGGAGGAGAAAGAACTTGAAAATTTAACTGGTAACTTCAGCTGTTTATATTTTAGAATCTCTGTACTGGTTTAGTTGCTCCTTGGTAACACCATTTCTGCAGTGGATGACATACAGTCATAACACACACACACACACAGAGAGAGACACACACACACACACACACAGAGAGAGAGACTAGAGGCTTCTTCCTAACGCAGTTATTTCTGTCCATAAGAAATAACTTTCAAATTACTGCTTTAGATTCTGTTTAGTGAAGACTTTTGACACAACATTTCAGATATGCACATTTGCTTTTATGTACCTAATATTTTTGGGTGGGGGTAATATTTTTCTAGTCATTTTTTCTAGGTGATAAGTCCCAGTGTCCCAATATACCAGGCTTGACAATTAATCTGAAATCTTTGTTTAATACTCGTAAGTTATTTGGTCTCTTGGCTCCCTTTCTGCAGCATTCATGGCAGTCATGCTGTATTTTCCTTTTTATTCTTTAAATACGTGGAAAAAAAGCCTATATGTTACTGTAGCAGATTTGTGCAGTTTATAAAAAAAGGCAATCCAACTTTTTTTGCTTTGAGGTTTTAAGTATGTATCCAATTTTCTCTGGTCTTGAATTGAAAATTTAGATGCTACTCTTTTTTCTTTTACTTCTATAAAATACATCCAGACATATATTGTGATCACTCCCCAAAGAAGAATGTTACTTTACTTAAAGAATGTTTATTTACTTAAAATAAATAAAATAAATACTTGTTGGTTTAAATTCTGTTTCATTGAAAGCAGTGGACATGAGCTATTTGTTCATTATTGTTCATTAGGCAGCATCCCTCCATAGCGTTATGCATTTTATTCTACTGATTGAATCATCAGATTGGCCTTACAGTAAAGTATAACATGAAAATATATCTCATACCAAAATAATATTTGAGTGATTAAAAACAAACACAATTTATGTGGCTCTTATAGAAGCTACTATTCAACATATTTTGCTGGAGCACTGGATCTGATCCATGTCTGTCTTCCCTTTCTGCCCCATTCTACATTCATTGCTTCTGCTAATGCATTCATACTGTAATAGAGGCAAAAGGGAAGTTTAATTATATAATCTTGACAATGGCAATAGGATTAAGAAGTAATCCTTGCTAATAAAGTACTGCAGGTTGGAAATGAAGTTGAAATTGTCAGGGGTTTTCAACGGGATCTGAGGTGCCCTGGCTCTTGCAGCTGTCTCCTTGGCCTGTAATTGAATGTCTGAAAGTGATTGAAAAAATGTTATTTCTTCCCAGGATTACATGCTAATGTACAGAGGGCAAAGGGAGACAGCAAAAGAACACATAGCTGCTTATTTCATCCATTTGTGGGAATGAGCTTTGGGAAATCATGGCAGTCGTGCAGCTCTCGGATGCCCATCTGCAAACACAATGTATTTGTACACTGGGAATAGAGGGCAAAGCTGCTCTGATCAGAACAGAACATCTCTTCCATTGTCCTACTGGCACACATTGAGATTGATGCAAGATTAAAGACTATCACAGCCTCTAACAATTGACAGAAATGACAATTCATCTGGATTTTTTTTGGCAGTTATTCACCTATTGATTACCTAAGTGTGCACACCTCATTTATACCCACTTTATTAATGCAAAAGGTTATGCGTCACACATACATTTTACACTTTTTTAAAACAAAGGCCAGCATGATAAAATATTCTCTTTGTTGCTCTCAGAATTCCCTGTTTATAAACCACTAAGATGACAAATATAATCCACTTTCCTCCTCTGGATCTTGCTTTATATAACACCCTGCATATTGTTAGAACTGCATCCAGGCTATTGTTTTGAGTAGTACACTGATCTGCTTCTGTGATAAGCCCTGTGGAGATGTGATTATTCCAATAAAAATGCATTCAAATGGAAGCCAGTGCTCCAGCTGTTTACTCCCACAGTCCCTGAGCTGTACTAGCCATGTATGGAAGAGCCTGAAACATATTTAACTGACAGCTGAAACACAGTATCCTTTTCAGTTTTTAGCACTGTATATTTAACTTTTGAATGTATATCTTGGCTGTGAATGTAAATAAAACCTAGCAGGGAATCACAGATTTTTAAAATCCTCCTTCCTTCCTTCCTTCCTTCCTTCCTTCCTACCTACCTACCTACCTACCTACGGCAATTGGTTCTGAAGCATTTCAAAGTTTTCAGGAGTGGAAAATGAGATGATCTAACAGCCACCTAGATGGGCATACATAATCACGTCTATTGCTTGCAGCTGTACTTGTTCAAATCTTTGGCAACCCAGCATTGCAACAAATGCATTGCATGTGTTCTTGGAGTGTATATAAAATGTCCTTTGTTAGAGGCAGCTTGTTTTGTAAAGGGTGGGCTGGATTGATACAACAAAAGAAGTAACATGCATGTGTATTTAGACAAATTTTGTGCTTGTTGTTCAGCTGATGGCAAACAAAGTGTTGGACTGTGTGTGTTTTTCTTTTCTTTTCTAGGTCCTGTTAGTCTATCCACACCAGCTCAGCTCGTGGCCCCTTGTGTAGTCGTGAAAGGCACTCTGTCCATCACCACCTCTGAAGTGTATTTTGAGGTAGATGAAGAAGAGCCCAGTTTTAAGAAAATTGATTCCAAGGTAAGAGATCACTGACTCTCCCTTTAAAAGACAAATAATAAGCAGTCTTTCTATCAAGCCTTTTCTGCCCATTGGCTATGTTTTTCAGTCCTTGATTTAGCTGAAGTAGAGCTCTCATATAGGTGAGTCTATTTAAGTATGAAATATATTACTTCTAAGAACCTCTGTTAATTACCTCAAGGCCGAACCCTCCAGGGAGATGCCGGAAATACAATTGCTTGAAAACAAGGGAACGGGTAAAATATCTTAAAATTAGCAATACCGCCCCTTGATATCATTGTTTTGACTTTGAAATTCCTTGTGCACGTTCTGAAACCATCATTCTTGTACATTTGTGCTGTATGGTTCTGCTTAAGTGTTTCTTAAAATACACTGTGATCTCCAAATACAAAAGTAAATTCCATTTCATTGCTTCACAAAAGCGCATCTCTGCTTATACATGTAAACTTCCTTTAAAATATTCGTGTTTTTCATAATATTAGAAAGTATTACTGAACTTGCAGTCTTTTTAAATGTGCTTTATTGTGGAAATAATGTTTGTTTTTTTATATAAGAGAGATTTGCAGTGCTTTCTTGAAGAAAATGGAACAGAAAACTGTATGATCTAATGTATGCAATTATATCTATTTAGGCAACTGTTTCACTAACCCCTGCAATTTCATTGTTCTCTATGAATATTTTTACAATATGAATAGTATCATTTACGAATTCTTTAATGCCTAGTAGAAAGTAATTCTTAAACTTTTTTTTTAAATTATACTTTTATATAGCATTGCACTAGCTAGTTTAAAATTATAAACTTATCCGAAGCATGTAAACTTTTCAAGCTAAGAGTAGTGTGCATATAAGAGCTCCAGTTTAACTGCAGTTTATTTGCATGCTAATTTATTCTAAAAGTAAATATGCAGCCATCAATAAGGAGACAGAATGCTTAATTTACGTTTACCTCATTATAGTATTAAAAACTTCAGTATACATTATTTTAGAGTAAACTATATGTATTTCCTTGCTGCTTTGAAATAACCTCTCTCCTAGTAAGAGAGAAGCGAACTGGTATTAGGTTTACAATATTACTTTACAAACAAATATGAGCCAGAAATCTTAATCTGATGGTAGTTATAGAATGTACAAAAGCAGCCAAATGTATTAATTTATATGGAAATTGGGAAATATTTGGGCTAGTGGTGGTGATAGGATAAGCTCCAAGCTGTTGAGTTCTCTTTGTGGAAACTTTCTAAATCTTTTGTTGTTTGGGTTATGAAGTCATGCAGTAAAAAAGTGTTGTTTCCTTACAACCCTGGCATTGTCCCATGTCCTTTCTTTTTCTTTCCTCCCTCCCTTTTCCATATGCTGTGGATAACTAAAACTTGAGTAGCCACACCCCTTCTTTCAGTACCAATCCTGCACTTGCTTCAAGCCTTGTTTAATTAATTGGGTTTCCCAGTTTGGTCAATTTAATTTTTCTGTGTATTTTTCTAAAATCTGGGAAGAAAAAGCCTTGTGACTGGATTTTTGAAGTAAAGCAGCTGGGAATATTGTTGTTGCTGATAACATCAAAGTTTATATTCTTACTGAAAGCCTGTTCCTAATAAGATTCTTGAATTCTAGAGCATAGTCTTTATTCTGGGTCTAGTGGAGTATGTATGAAGGCTCAGTTCATTATAAGCCTTTAGCAGATTCGGACCATTTTTAGCCTAAAGATGTACTTTTGAGTTTCTTTTGCCTCCAAGCTGATACTATACAAATAAGCACATTCACATTCAAGCAGGAAATATATGTAATATTTTAGAGCTTTATCATTGCACCAAAACTAATGCAATACTTTTCCATTTTCAATTTAGACTTTTTTGGGCATACTGTTTATATGCAAAGACTAATCAACCCTTCCAAAGTAGTTAAAAAAAACCACCCACAAACTTTCTGTGACAATTTGTTTAAATAAAAAATGAAAGTAAGTTTTTTTGGAGGGGGCAACAAAACTTTCATCTTTGTAAGGCTGTAATTCTCTTCATACTTATTTGGGAGCAAGGCACTTTGAAGTTAGTGATAAATTTGCATAGGTTCAGGATAAACTTAGAAAAATTCCAGCAGTAAAGGATCTCTATAGATTAGATAGATATGAACATTAAAATTTGCTTGTACAAAACCTATAACTCTCACTTTTGACTCCTTCAGAGGAGAGAAAGCATATTTAAAACACATGAAAAATTCTTTCTGAATGAAGATTATTTTAATATGAAAATCAGTGTCAGTTGTCCTGGGGAATGATCCTAAAAAAATGGTCCCCATCTTGTTTCATATGTATATATATAAATTCAGCAAAACTATGTAGAAAAGAAAATTTCCTAGATTTCCATATTTAGGGATAATTCATGTAATATTGAAATTCATGTAATATTGAATACTATGTATATACTATGTATATGCAAGAAAAGGCAGAAGGGTAGATAAGTGAAGAGATAAAGGGCTTATATTCTACAAAGAAAGGGAAGTTATATCAACTGGTAATACAATTAAAAAATTAATGGCTGCCTAGGAGAAAAAAATAGCCACAAAAGGGTCCAGAGTTGTTTTACAACAGAAACACTTCCCTATTTGGATAATTTGTTTGGTATCAGTTAGAAACATTCAAAATATGTTATAATTTGTAAGTGGAAAATCTATCTTAATTGCCCTTCTGCTTTTCCTTTTAATTTTCCGCTTAAACAGTAAAATTCTTTGGTACAATCACCTCTTAATTGCTGATATTTGGAATAAAGAGACACGAAGGCAATGGAAAGTTAAAATTGATTTTTTTTTATTTTTTACGAGTTTTTTAAACTGCTTTCAACAAGTCAGATTTAAGCAAATGGTGTAGGAAGGCAAAGAAGTGCATATAGTCTTGTCATTGGCACTGGAATACATTTCACACCAGTAAACTTTTACAGTGATGACTCTTCCCCCCCCTTTTTTTCCCCTCTTTGTTTTGGGGGCTTCTGATCTTTTTCTTTTTCCTTTTAACTTATTTTGTTTTCTTTCCTTACTCTTTTAAAGAAAGAAAATCGTACATCTAGTTAAATAATGTTGTTTTTCACTTGGTGACAACATTCAGGCGAACGAACGAGAGAGAGAGAGAGAAAAGAGCCGACGAAGAGAAAGGAGGTGGTGGGGGGGTGGGTGGCTCACACACACGGAGGATTCAGGGCGAGGAGGGGAAGAAAATGTACCTCGGGTTTTGCTCGGCTGTCGCCAAGTCCTTTTCGCTGCCGGGCCAGTCTTGTCTTTTTAAGGTCAGTTTAGGAAGAGGGGAGCGAGCGGAGGAGGAGTCCTTGCGCTTCGGTCCCCCTGCCAGAGTTTGCAAAGGAGCCGCCGGTCGCCCTATAGCTTGTCCAGGCTCTTGGGGTTGGTGAGGATCTCCCGGGCCAGGCGCCAGGTCTGCTTGGCGGCGCTCTCCAGGGCCGAGTGGGGCTTGCCCTGAAAGAGGTCGAGGTTGGGCAGGAAGTAGTGCGGGCAGCGTCGGCACTGCAAGCAGGAGATGAGCTGCAGGAGGATGCCGTTGAGGCGGTCGCCCAGGCAGGCCTCGTCCCAGTCGGTCTCCCGCGGGTGCTTCTCGCACTCGTAGAGCAGCAGCGTCTTCATGTGGTAGTTGTTGAGCGGTTGGCCGGGCAGCTCCAGGTGCCGGTCGCGCAGCGTCTTGAGCACCGAGAGGCACTTGTTGCGGCAGCCGCCCAGCAGCAGGCGGTTCTCGGCCTCGCCGAACTGCAGCACCCAGGCGTCGCTCTCGGCCGAGCTCTGCTTGCCGGTCAGCGAGTAGCACTCTTTGGAGAGGAGGTTGAAGCCTTCGGCCTTGACCTCGGCCACGCGGTTGGGTCCCGGCCAGGGGATGTGGGGCAGCGGCCACTGGGCCGCGCTGCGGGGCCAGATGCCGGTGCACTTGAAGGCGGGCGTGATCTGCACCACGTAGCGCTCGCGGATGCGGAGCTTGACCTCGCTGGTGTCGGCGATCATCTTGACCACGTCGCGGTAGCTGCACTTGTCCACGGCCTGTGCCACCAGCGTCTGGAAACGCGAGCGGATTTTGCGCGCCGACAGGTAGCCCGAGGCGGTGATGAACTCCACCCACAGCGACATGCTGCGCTTGCGGCCGTCGCTCAGCTTGAGGACGGCGCAGCCCGGCAGCGAGCCGTCGTCCACGAAGTTGAAGACGCCCATCTGGTTGAGGTAGAGCACCACCTCGAACTCGGTGGGCGAGATGACCTCCAGGCCCTCGTAGCGCGCGTCGATCTCGCTCAGCGAGCTGATGAATCGCGGCTCCTGCACCTCCACCTCTTTCAGCACGTCGGACACGACCTTGCAGACCTCGCGGATGGTTTTGGCGATGGCCGCCTTGCGGGCCTGGCACCGCTCCGTGTAGTATTTATTCAGCTGGTAGACAAGCTTGGCTTGCGCGGCGATCATGTTGGGGCAGACGTCCGGGCTGTACACCGGGCTCTCGCAGTACGTTGACGGATCCAACGCCGCAGCCGCCGTCTCCGTGCGCGCGGGCAGAAGCCAAGCCCGCTTCGCCCGGTCGCTGCCACCGCCGAGGAGGGTTGGGGAAGGAAAGACCGTCGGAACCCGCGCCGCCGCCGCCGCCGCCGAGCGGAACGGGCAGCCGGCAACCTCCTTCCTCCGGCGCCGAAGTTGGCGCTTCCTTTACATCGGAGCTGCGCCCAGTTTTTGGCCTGCTCGGCTTCGAAGGGGCATCGGTTCTTCACTGAAAAAACTCTTTCCTTCTTCCCCGCCTGGGGGGGATTTGATTTTCCGCAGCTGAAGTGAGCGGTCAGCGGCCAAATCGCAGATCGACGGCGCGGACTAGAGGAGAAGGCTTTAGGCGTCCGTTCTCTTTCCTCTCCTCTCCTCTCTTCTACTTCAGGCCGTGGCGGCGCCGCTTTGCTCTGTAGCGTTGCTTTTCTTCCGGAGGCCTCGGCTGAAGAACTCCCCAAAGGCAACCTTTCCGCCGCTGATTCCCGGCCTGCTGCTTGTCAAAGTTCTTGAAGTTTTAAGTCCAGCCTTAGGCCGCCTTCGGGATTTCCCCTTTGTTAAAAAAAAATGGGTTACAGGTAAACCTTCCTCTTTGTCCCGAATATATTGTTCTCTTGAGCAGCAGGAAGGACTACGCGTGTGGATGCACTTTTCCGCTTTTCCTGGATTTCTCTCTCTTCTCTTCTTCCCCCCCCCCTCCCGCCGCTTTCCGTTTCCTTCCCCCTCCCACTTTTGGAACTGGATGCAGCCGCTCTTATTACTTTCCTGCGCCTCGCGTCCTCTCCCGGCGTGGACGTCTGGAGGTCTCTGCCTTTGCGGAGAGGGTCGTTTAGTTTATGAATGGTCCCAGGGCCCTGCTGAAGGGAGGCGTGGCTCGAGAATCCTACAATCGCCGCCAGAGCTGTCAGAGGGCCAGCCAATCGCTGGGCCGAGCCGCCTACACGGCTGCTGCGGGGGCCCGCCACGATTACAGATGCTGAGGAAGGAGGAGGCAGGGAAAGAGAGAAAGACTCTGGGAAGATGCTTTAGGGCACACGCGTGGATTTTATGCACGTCTGTGGGAACGACCACGCACCTTTACCTCGCCGTACCCTATTTCCCAATTAGTTAAAAGGCCGGGAGAGAAGGCACCTCGGTCCTTCTCTCAATGGGAGAAGGAGAGGGAGAAATTAGGAAAAGTTGCTATTGAAGAGGTTGCTGTGAGTAGTAATGCAAGATTTCTACTTGCCCTCCTGGGAGGTTCAAGATGCAACTGGGGGGGGGGGGGGTTTGCGGCTCCCGTTTAGAATGAAAGGTTTCTATCCTACAACGGATAGCGAGACAGATTAATAAAGTACTGAACATGGCAGGGAAAGAAAAAAAAATATGAAGGAAGAGGTATATTATGAAAAGAAGGAAAAGAGTAGGTTTCACGCATATGACACACATAGACTTACACATTAGTACTTTTACAGCAGGATCGTTGCGATTCTTCTCTAAATCTATTGCTGCCCAACAACTCCAGAATTTGTGAAAATGAACCAATTATAGAAACCAATCAGGACACTTGATTATCCAACCTGAAAAAGTGTTTGCCTTAAAATTAACAATACCGTGCAGTACACCTAATGTACAGTTGCAAAATGAACCATCAGTAGGTATGGTTTAATATCAGAGGTTTCGAATTTGGAGATTGGCACATATTTGTAGTTACAAATGGAATTCCTGCTGGACTCCAGCCAGCGATCTCAGAAGCAATTGTTTTAACAATTATCACATTTCAGTATCTCGAGATTTATTAGTTTTTTTTCCTCTCAAAGGGCCAAGATAAATATTTATTCTTAAGTGCCAATGTAAGCGGGTCAGCCGAGGCTTCCATGCAAAAAGGTTTGTGCTTAATCTTAAATAAATTGTAAACTATTTTACAGAAAGGGAGAGCTAAGTGAAAGTACTGGCTCTTTTCTGAGAAAAAAGTTCATTCGGTACTAACACCCCCCCACCCCCCCACCCCGCATTCCAGTAGATACTTACAGAATTCTTTAATATTTGGGGGAAATCTTCAGTAGCCTATGTGTGAGCAAGATATATCTTATTTTCTAGTCGGGCGCTAAATAGGTGACATACAGGATGTGTGTGTGCACAGTTGTATTTCAATTAAAAACAACGAGATTTTCGGATCTCAGCAAACAGCAGCAACAATAATTTTCAGCCGCGTTGCTGGAACCCTTTGTTCTCTCCGAGGTGCTTGGAAATAAGCAATCCCGCATTTCTGGGATTTGGGGATTGCTATAACTTGAAGGACAACGGAGGCCAAGTCTTGCCTCTCCGTTATCTTCTCCGTTCATCCATCCCATCGGGTGTTAGAACTGAGTAGGACCCAGCGGCTGGTGGGCACCGGGGGGGGGGGGCGAACAGTGTTCTCCAAGGCACCAGGTCCATTGGCAAGGGGGCGCACCGGTTGCTCCCAACGATCCCTTCCCCCCACCTCTTCGTTCAGTCTGCTGCTCTGGTTCCCGTCCCTCAAGGGGGGCCGTGAAGAGCGGGCTGACGGAGAATCGCGTAGCCGGAACAGAAAACCGGGTTTGCGAGAGGCCATAACCTCCTGCATCCCGCTAGAAACCACCGGTGGCTGTTGTACGGCAGCACCTATAGACTCGCCCAGTCCAGCTGCAGTGGTCTCATCTGTCAAGTTCTCGGCCCTAGTGGTTTTTCTAAAGCAGGAATTGCTTCCAGCGGAGTCTTTCCCCTCTATTTATTTTTTTTTTTACAATAAGTTTCTCCTCCCTCTCCGCTCCCTCAAAAATAGAGGGACCCGGGTGGCGAGGTACAGTTGAAGATCTAATCTGGCCAGGAGTAGAAATCCCGGAACTGGGACGGGCTCGGGCACAAGGCGGGAGGCAAACGGCTTCATCCATCGACGACACCTCCCGTCTCGTGGCGCAGGGCTAGATTGGAATCCGCGCCTTTCCGGAGAGGCCAAGGAAACAACCCCGGCCAAGAGCCCCGCGCCCTCGCCTCCACACCCGAGAGTGCTCCAGCCCATCCGCAGCCCATCTCCGCTGGTCGCGCCTGCCACTTAGAGGTCCTCCATCTCCGTTTCCCAGCGGCTGTGTCCCAGAGCCGAGTTACGCTCGAGGGGCCGGTCTTCCCGACCCTCCCCATCCCCATCCCCGGGGCTCCTGCCAGGGAGAAGGCGCGGGTTGGCAGCTTTAAGCTCGGCGCCAGCCTCCTTTCTCTTCGCAGGCCTGGAGTGGATGGATCCCCGCCGCCGTTCTCTGGGTTTGAGGCTTCCCCATCTCTCTCTCTCTCTCTCTCTCTCTCCCCGCCGCCCCGTCTGAGGTCGATGCTCTGGTAAATAATAAATCAGTTGGAAAACAAAAGCCGCTCGGATTTATGGTCCGAAGCGCTAATTAGAAACATCATTGGAGCAATAAACTTAAACACTTTTCGAGCAAATAACGCCTGCGGAAAAGAGAGGGAGCCAGCCAGGAAGCTGGTCCTCCTCGCCTACAGCGGCCGGGCCCCCCCCCCCCCGGTTGGCTTTTAAAAGCCCGGGGCCTCGCCGGGAACGGAATTTTTAAGGGGAGGACTGGGAGAGGGGAAGATGGAGGATTTTCACCCGGAGGTTGCGGGGGATCTGTCGAAGAAGCGGAAGACCCGAAGGAAGGCTGCCGAAGAAGACGGCGCGTCCGTCCGCAGCTCCTTCTTGGGATCTTAAGCCGCTGGTCCGCCTAGAGCCGCGTTTCCCAACCTTAGGAACTTGAAGATGCGTGGACTTCAACTCCCAGAATTCCCCAGCCAGCATAGCTTCAAGTTCTTCAAGTTCCTAAGGTTGGGAAACGCTGGTCTAACTCTCTCTCCAGCCGGGCAGGAATGAATGCCTTCGCCCCCCTTTTCTTTGCCTCTCCTCGGTTTTTCCAGCGACCCTCCCCCGCCCCCTTCAAGGCCGGCTGAGGAGGGGGTAGATTTCGTCCTTGGCGTTGAACTGGCCGGAAGAAACCGCTGGAGAGCCTCGAGGGCGGGAGGAGAGAGAGAGAGAGAGAGAGAGAAGGGAGAGAGAGAGAGAGAGAGAGAAGGGAGAGAGAGAGAGAGAGAGAGAGAGAGAAGGGAGAGAGAGAGAGAGAAGGGAGAGAGAGAGAGAGAGAAGGGAGAGAGAGAGAGAGAGAGAGAGAGAGAGAGAAGGGAGAGAGAGAGAGAGAGAGAAGGGAGAGAGAGAGAGAGAGAGAGAGAGAGAGAGAGAGAGAGAGAGAGAGAGAGAGAGAAGGTCCGAGGAGTCGGGAGGGGCAGCTTTCTCTGCTGCGCGGAGAAGCTTCGTGCACCTGGCTTATTTATCGCAAAGCAAATGGGGAGGTGGGTCCTTTTGGTTGCCCCTACAGGAGTGGGGAATAGCAGAAGGACGCGCCTTGCCCACTGTCCAGCTCCAATTGGGCTTTGGATTTGAACGGTGCTTTCTTCTCCGTGTGCGTGCGCCAAGCCAGAGCTCCCATTTCCGGAGGCTGCTTCTAAGCAACTTTGCCTTCAAGGAAAAGGAAGGGAACCCGCTTTGGACCATGGACAATTCATGTTCTCCCTTTGAAGAGATGGCTGAATATTCTCTTCAGTCAGGAATTCATGTGATGTACTTTTGGGGTGACTGAGCTGGGCAGGTATAAATTATTCAGCGCGCTCTAACCAAGAAGCATCTTTTGGCTTAGCGGAAATTCAAAGGAAACAGAACATTTCAGCTTCCGGACAGTTAGCTTAATTGTTACTCCCTCTTTAAATTTTCCAGGAGATCTTTTTTAACCTTCTTGCTTAAAACATTCTCCGTGCTTCCATTTGTAGAAGATCAGTCTGGGAAACGAAGGGATGGTTTTTGCCTGTCATTTTCATACATTCCTACTCTGTTGATGGAGCTTGAATGGCTGCAGAGAGAGTATAAATTGGAAAAGATGTGATTCCGGAGTGTGCGTTGTGTTTCCCAATGGTCAGACTAAATGAATGGGTCAAGTACACAGGTCCAGAGGAATTGCAGCTATTAACCCTGTTTTCATTTTGGATGGATCTTGGTTTTGCCTTGTGCTCCTGAACTGAAAGCTCTGCTTATTAATGGCTTGCGTGTGTGTATTTGCTTTATATTTGCAAAGAGACCCTTTTTATTTAATTATGAATGAGAGCTAAAAAAAAAGGCAAGCAATACAAACACACAGAAAAGTTGAAATGTGGATGGCCCAGTAATTAACATGGCTGCCCAGTGATTTAGGATGCTATATTTATGGGAAGGTTTCTCTTCCTTAAATTCCCTGCAGGATTGTTTTGTTTTGTTCTAGTGATATATTGCCTTTCTCTGATATCAGCCTTAAGGTCTTTGAGGTAAAACTTTTAAGATGTTTGTGACTAACACCATCTTTATTTATATAATTCACGTAATTGTTCTTACAATATTATGTTAATGACTGTGAACTGAAACACTATACTAGGAAGTGAGTCCTATGGAAATTAATCTGTCTAACTTCCATAGAAGGGCAATTTTCATTTGACTATGAATTACGTGATACACAAGTTCATATTTAACTTTAATGAAGGTAGAGATCCAAATATTTTAGTTGCATATGTTTCCGTATACTTGGAATAGAATTCTTTCTTTTTAAACAGTTGTAAGTTACCATAGTTCACAATTTGAGCAAGTTACTTCAGTTATTTAAAGTCTACCAGAATTAATTTTCAATAAATTTGCAATATTTCCAGAATAGACTAGTTTTTTATTCTAGTTTATTCATGTATGCTGCATAAGTATAGAGATAATGGGATTACAGTGTATTTCTATACATGTTGAATATTATTAAGGGGATCTCAGTTTACAGCCGTACCCAAAATTGTGCTGGCTCTAATCAGTTAATTTGAAATGAATGTGGTATTTAATATTATCTCCATATTATTATATAATTATTGTTTATTATATTATCTTTTAAGCCATGGATTGCCTGTTAGTCTGATTTATGCATGATTGTGGACTTTGCGGATTTTTTAGGTTTTCTGATAACTTCAGCAGTATTTATTTCACTTTGTACAAACAGTATTTGTGATATGTGAAGAAAACTTAGACGTATATATTTAAATAAAAGGGGCATATATTTAGTATGCTTCTCATTGCTTCATTGCTGTATTTTCTAGGAATATACTCTGTGATGAATCTTATTCCACAAATCATTCTGACTGTTTGGATTGTTCTATTCTCTAATAGACAAACAAAGCTGTAGAAAGTTGCATTTACGGCAAACGTTTGATTAAATCAAACTTTGAGATTGCTAGTTGAAATATTTCTGAACTAATATAAATTTTTTATTATATTTGAACAAAAAACTCTGTTAGTCTTAATATTCAGTAAAGTAAAATTCTCAAAGAAATACTCTTAATATTTTGAAAAGAAATAATTGAGTTAGTCAACAAAGATTTGGGGGTGATAATGTATTTGAAACAAGCTACATTTTTGCATGTGGCCAGTGCCATGGGAACCCCTAATCTCTTTGGTGATATTAAACAACATAGATCAGTAATGCCAACAGACAATATTAATTTTGTATGTTGCTTCTCTTGAATAAGGTAATTTGATCTTTTAATTTGGTGTGGCCAGGTGAATAGCATATATTAGAAACTGCAAGTTATTTAAAATGTTATTAAAACTTGTGTATCTTTAAAAAATGTTATTACAACAATGAGATGAAAGAAAAATACCTGTTCACCCAAATAAAATACAGAAGCTGTACATGCAGTTTAATTTTGGAGAATAAAGGACTGGTGGAAACTTTTCTGTCTTCAGTATCTGAAACCAGGATGTAAAACAGCTGTCTTGGGCTATGTATTTAGTGGTTATGTCTGCCTGCTTCTTTTCTGCATCTCTCACCCCCTGCCCTGCACTCCAAATCTTCTTTTATTATCTATGGATTCTAAGGAGCCTTTTTTCTTTCTAACTGGTTTTGTCTACAGCAAAAGGTTAGGTTGGGTGAGTTTAAATCTACTGCAGATAGAGTGAAAAATCTTTTGATCTATGGCTATGACTGTTTCCAAATGATTTGCTTGCTGGGACTGGACACTGTCCATGCCTTTTCTCTTCAGTATCTGATAGGCACACACAAAGGATATGACATGCTACCAGATGCATAATTAATCATCACTTTACGTCTTTTGGGTTTTTTTGTTGTTGTTGTTACTCAATTAAATCTTCTATTCTTGTAATTATTGTGCATTGACATGCACTGAAATGCATATTTTTATTTGTAACTTAATATATTTATTTAAGTGTTCTGTAGAATTTGGGGGAGGGCTCAAACCACCTAAAATTGAGCTTATTATATTTCAGTGGAAAGACGTATGCTTAATCTCCTTCATTGAATTTGACATTAAAAAAAAAGTTTTGCTTTACTTTTTTTGTGCTCCATGTGTTTCTCCAAATGAATTATTATATAAATTAAATTGTTTATCTAATGTAATTTTTGGAAGAAACTGGGCTTAATTCTGCCCCAAAGCAGTTGTATAGTAATGTAACTTGGTTTTAGTCTTCACTATATTATTTAAAATACTAGGTTTTATTTGTTTGAGGGTAAGTTGATACAGTCATCTCTATTGGGTACAACAGCATTACATTTTGTTGTTATTGTTACTGTTGTTGTTGTTTCTTCTTTTTACTCCAGCATAGTCTTTTTTCACATACTCAGTTGCCTTGAGATGTTTTCTCTACTACACTTCAAGAGCTAGTCCTTTGCCAGGCTCAATTAAGATATCTTTAAAGGTCTAAACATTGGGGTCAAAGTATCTCAGGGATGCATCTCTTATAAGATATTCTGATTATACTTCAAGACCTTTCTTTGAGGACTGGCCAAGAAACTTTATTTCTTTATTACAGTAGTTTATAAAGTGACATAATTCCCAAAACAACCTAACAGGGTAAAAGCAAGGATGTGTAGTGCTTTGAATTCAAATCATAAGAGTGCTTTGGAGTGTAATCACATAATATTGAGAAAATGTGGGTTCAAGTTAAGAACAGATGGACTGGATACAGCAGTGTGCTTTGGAATGGGTTTGGTATGTGGTCTGTTTTCTTGGCAACTATTTCAGAATGGTTTGCCATTTTCTTTCCCTGGATATTTTTTTATTATTATTTTGCATTCTTGCTAAAAACGTGGTGTTCTCTGGAAGTGACCCATCCAAGCCTAACCCTCCATAGCCTCTGGGTCTAGACAAGGTAGGCTACATGCTTCTACCTGCTCAGATTAAAAGCAATATAAACAATAAATAATAAAAATAAAAATTACAGTTGTAATACAAAACATTACTTTAACAATATGGCATTTCAAATTCTACCATCCTTTCTAGAGAACAGTTGATGGTAATGCAGGATGGGGAAAAATCCCATTGAGTGGTCTACTTGTAGTTGTCACTTGCCTTCTTCTCATTGTCTTGAGAGATCTTCCCCAGAAAAAACATTGATGGTAATGGGCTGGTAGAGGTGAGGTTGGGAAAGTCAATGTGGAGCAAGCTCTTGTGATATTGATTGTCTACCTGCATTATTTTCTCTTCAGGGACAACCTGCTACAAGGGGAAAGATCTTCTGTCCATCTTAGGGTCTGCTTGTAGAATCCTTTCCCCATAGACACATATCTGGCATCTATATTGATCTCTTTTCAGTATGAGGCTAAAACAATCCCCTTCACCAACAGTAAATAGTAAACTTTGAGTGACTGTGTCCTGGGTTAGTGTTTTTATGAATTCTCCTTGTATTCTTTTCATATTAATTATTAATGTATTTAATTGTATTTGTCCTCGCTAATATTTTCGCAGTTTTATTTTGTTTTAATTTGCCACAGTTTAGTTCTTGGGTAGATTATTAACTATTATTGCTTAATCTTTGCACAGTCAAAATGTATATACATATATTTCTGAAGAAGAGCCCAGGCAGGAAGCTACATCTGGCTCTGCTAAGTGGCTTGATTAGCATAACACCGGGTATACTTCCAGGTTTGGAGACCATGACAATAGTTCTTCCTGAGATGCTGAGGTGACTGCTGGGAAGTGTACCCAGATATAAGCAGTTATCCCTTCTGGCATCCTTGGGAACATGTAGAAACTCCTCAAAATGCCATCAGGGCTCAGTTGGATTGCAAGGAAATGACTCATATCTTATACCAATATGAACAGAATAATATCTTGAACAGAGCTAAATGTCTGTAGAGATTCTCAGTCATCCAGTTAACATCACCTTTGAAAAAATACCTTTGAGATTTGAACAGAACTATTTGTACTCTGACTATTAAGTTAGAACAGCACAGAAAACCAGGACAGTTGGTTCTTGGTAGTTTTTGAACATTTTAAAAAATTAAGTACTTGTTTTTTGTATTGCAAAGTAGATTACTATAACTATATGAAATAAAGTAATGGTCTTTTGTAAGCAAAAGGTCATCTTAAAATGGATGTCCTGGTATTGTAGCAAATAATTGACATTCTATTTAAATTGCAGTCCTATACTCTTCTGGGAATATGTTTTATTTAACTCTGCGGTTTATGGATGAGTATACATGCATAGGATTGCACTATAAATAAAGTAGCTAAGAAATAAGCCCAGTGGATATTATTTTCAAGTAATTTCCATTTAGGATTGTACTATAGTTTAGCAAATTTATGAATTTGTTGCAGTAAAAATCTACTTACATTTTCTAACATGGAAAATTGGGTCAATTTAACATTTCAGGAAGACAATAACATTGCTGTCCTATGTATTAAGTTTTACATAATATGTTTAGCATATTTTAATTTTGCCATCTCTTCTTAAGGAAACAACATGAGGCCGTCTGCGGACAACCAAAATACAAACTTGATAGAAAGGAACTTGATATAGCTAAGACATTTTGTGAATTTGTTTTATCGCACTTCACTTAAAAATTTATGAGGAGGGCAACTTAGTGGTGCTTAAATTGTGTGTTCCAGGGCTTGCCCCCACTGATAACACCCTTGCTGGCGTGAAAGTGCAATGCAAATTATGACAGTTACAACCTTCTGTTTTGTTTAACCTGTCAATGAATTTCCTGACTCATTGTAGAGGGCAGTGGTGTGTTCAGCCAGTCCAAATACCCTTAAACTTAAAAGGTCAGTTTTCTACAGGCAAGCCTAGTCAGAGCCTAATTGATGAGGAGGGTAGCAAGACAGAATTTACTGTTCTGTTGACTAGTTTCATATCGTTAGGTTGTCCTGAAAGCATCAGGCAGACACAGCCTCTTTCATGTAAGTGCTGACCCTAGACAGGAGCTGACAATCAAAGGAAGCAGCCACAGGAACCAGTGCAAGTATGCTATTGATTTTTCAGTTAGGTCTAAGTAGTTTGTAGTATGGGTAATGGGGGACAAAGGCAGGTATGTCATTATCAATGAGCTCCAGAACAGTAGCAACAAGCTTCCCTCATATTTCCTTCAACATTGACAGCATTCATCCAGAAGTGGTCAATAAATTGCCCAATCTTTTGCTGACGAAGGATTTAGAAAGAATGGGGGCTGGGGCAGTTGGGAATGGGAACCAAAGAATTAAACTTTTTTTGCTTGGACTTGATAGCAGCTTAGAAAAGAGAGAAGAAAAAAAGAAGTCAGGAAGATCTTGGTGTCAGGCCTTGGAAATTATCAGGCTGAATTCTTTCTAGAATAAATATAATGCAGGCAGTAGATTTCAACATCTTTTTGTCATTTTGTGCTTTGCAGAACATCAAATGTAAAAGAGAAAGCTGTAATTTAAATTTTCAAAGGGACAATGTAGTATATGGAAGTTGTTATGTTACTATGTTTTAGATATATATGGAAGTAAGGTTATATTGAATATATGTATGAAGTCATTACTTTGCTAATAGCAATAAATAATAACTTGTAAATAAATAGAGGTTAACATACGTATAAGCATTTCATAGAGCTATGTTTAAAACGTGAAATGTTTTTTATTAAATTAGTTTTAGTGTGCACTAAACTATAATAGTGGCACTGCTATCATATTTTTGTTTTAAGATATAAATTGAAATTATATATCTGGAAAATATTTTTTTAATAAAATGAAATTAATTGCATTTAACTGACATAATATCTCATCTTTCTAGCTCATTGAAAATACTAAACTGTCGCGCTAAACTAGCAGTGTGCTCGGCTGAATAGGATAGGCTATGGGCTAAAAGAAAAGGGTAGAGCCCTTCTGTGTTCTGACTTCTATCTTTGGAAACTTCTTGGACAGTTTTCAAGATCTCTTAGCCCTCTTGGGTAAACTAGTTAGGAAACACAACAAGATGAGTTAATTCTACTTTATTATATGGGTACATTAACATAATCTTGCAAGTCTGAATGTACAAATTTTACTAACCCTAACCCAGGAGTGTTGAACTGCCGGCCCACGGGCCAGTTACATCATGTGGAAGCTGCGCCCATCCCATTGCCGGCAATGGCAAAACTGTCCCGATATGTTGCGTGACGTCGCGAGTTTGATATGTCTGCCTTAACCCTAGCCATCAGAACAATTATTCTTGCTATGTTGCTTCCTCTTGGCCACTAATATATTGGGGACTTCTGTCTCTCTTATCTGATTGTTTTCTAGGAAGGATCTGTTCCTCTTGTCCCCCAAGATCATCCACACGTTCCATTGTATCATGTTTTCCATATTTTTTCCAAATTCCAAATCCTGGCCTATTCCATTCCCTCACATTTCATAAAGATTTGGGTACCATTTTCAAGGAGAGCTTTTAAAGAGAGGTGGAAATAATTTCCAGTAGCCCATCAGTGTTAGTCATGGACATAACACATAGTACATTGGGACTGAAATGAAAAATTTAGCATGTTTAAATTAAATACTGAAATTGAAACAATTTTATTGTTACTTCTTTTTATCTATATTATTGAAATTTACTTGCAAGAGTAACTTTTAGTTGCTGTTATTTATAAATGTATTACCAAAGTTGCATATGCTTATATTTAAAATGAAATATTGAAATAAATTAGATGGTAATTGTTTTGAAAAAAGGTAATTAATTCAGCATAACACTGAACTATCTCTTTAAACAGATATTTGAATATGATTTAAAATTAGAAATAGAGGCTGGTTTTTACTTATCTTATTTTCACAACTGCAAATGTATTCCATTTAAATTGCATCACAGCTTTGAAATCTCATTAACTAAATTAAATAATTTTACAGTACTAAAAACAAAAAATTGTATATGTCTGTATTTCTGTCCTAATTTCTCGTATGGATCTTATTGTTAGGATAACCATGAAAAAAGTTGTTCTTTTTTTTAAAAAAAAAAACCCCGCTTTGTTTGTGTAAGCATTTACAATTAATCTTTAGGAAAGAATTTTACAATAATTGTATTAGGATCGATTGAAAGAGGCATATTGTACATTTAATAGTCCTTTAATCAATGTAAAAGATGGAAAGATTTGATTGAGGCCAAACTTAAGATCTTGAGAGAACTAAAAACAGAAAACTATCCTTCTGGTTCCGGATCATGTTCTTTTGCTGTCTTTGCAATATGCCACTGACATACTTTGTTAACGCTGCAAAAGGAGATGCAGAAAGGGAACAAATTAAATTTTCATGACGGAAAACCCTAATCAGCAGTGACAGCGTAAGAGAAAGATGATTGCCACTTGGTCATTGTAGAAAGGCACTTAGATATGGTGTCAATGCTTCTGTTAATGATGACTAATGTCTTTCTTGGAACCAACACACATTTGAACATTGTGCTATAGCAGCCGAGGAACTGGAGTGGAGAATAGGTACCACAGATCTTCAAAACAAAGGTGTAAGGATTGAATTGAATGCCCCCAGATATATTATCCTATAAATAAAATTTTAGAAACTTGTAGGACTCTCTTTTGCAGAGGACAAGGTATTTCAATCAAATTAATGATCAGATTAAAAGTAAATTATAAACAAATTAACCAAAGCCTTGGCACTCCTGTGAACTATTTTTATCTCCATGTTATATTCTGTATATAAACCTGTCATACTTGAAGCAGAGAATTGTCAAAACCTTTACGAATGCTGTGACTTTAGTTTTAAAATATATTGGCACAAAGAAAGCCATTGTTTTTTTTTTAGTTTTCCCAAAGTGAGACCTTAGAGACGGGCATTTGCAATGCTTGTCATATTTTTCATGTAGTTCTTGCTAGCTTGACAAGTCTAGAGGACCATGATCATTACATTCAGACACTACTAATTACTTTGAGATTTTTGTAGCCTTAGTACTATGTGAAGCTGCCAATTATGTGTGTTTATGTGGCATTCTGCATGTTCATACGTTGCTGTAAGATCTCTTCAACATGCTAAAAAGGAAAACAAATAAAAATAGAAAAGGAATCCTAAAGAGGGAAAATTATATGTTAATATTTCTTACCCCAAGCTTATTTATTTATTTGTGTGTGTGTGTGTGTGTCTGTGTATTACAATTTAGTAGCACTTGTTTTGTAACCTTTCAGCACTCAGTTTTTAGTCTTTCTAATATGAAGCTTTATTTTATTTTCTCTATTTCTTTTCTCTCTTACCTCTTTATCCCCATCCCTAAATGCTACAATTGCTTAGTTTCTATTTAGTTCTCTTTTCTAAACTCACATCAAAGATCTGCTAATTTGGATCAGCATTCAAATTTACAACATAAATATCTTAAGCCTGATTTGCAAAGCATTCAGCTAATACACATATCTGTGTTCAATTTTGTTTGCAATATCATCCCCAGAATCTCTTTGTTCTGTTGCAGTTCATAGTACGCAAAGCAGCTGATTCTAACAAAAAGTTCAAATGGTGGTCACAGCATGAATGACATTAGTTATTGTGGTGTGTGGTTGTTTTTTTTTTCTTTTTTCTTTTAAGGGTGGGAGAGCTTCTGTTAAGATTATGTGCGTTTCTAAAGAAGTACAGCCCGTGTTAATCACAGATTGGAAAATAAAAGCACCAATAATGTGATTTTTACATGCTGATGATGCAAAAATGGAAGCAGCTTTATCAAAGATGTATGATGAGATAAAACTGCAGTCTCTGCTGTACAGTTATAGTAATTATGACTAATGAACCGTCCAGCCTGGATGAAATGGCATGTCCATAGGGACCGTGTCCAATCAGTTGTGACTTATGCAAGCTGTAGAAAACATTGGTAGATTAGATTCAATATTATAATATGAAAGATACTATATTAACAATTTCATTTTGTTGAAGGAAAATGTTGGAATAAGATATTTAGAAAACAAAACACGTATATTGAATTGCAATTATTGTTTTAACAGAATGTTCAGTAGATTATTTCCATTGAAAACTTTATTTATTTATTTATTTATTTATTTATTTATTTATTTATTTATTTATTTATTTTTTAATTTATTACATTTATATAGCCAGTCATATTATAACAAACTCTGGACAGCTTTCAATCAAAAATTAAAATAACATAAAAACCATATTAAAACATAAAAATTCAAAACATATTAAGAATGTATTTTTTAGCTTTAGGGTCTTGTGTGCTTAGCTTTTTCTTACATTGTAAATGCAGGAAAAACAATAAGTATATCAGTATCTGCTTATGTTTCAAGTACTTGGAAATATGTTATTTTATGTGTAATAAAGCAGGCCTAGTAATAGAGGAAATAATAGAACAAGACAAATTTGTCCTTTGAGCTTTTGAGCTTTTCTATTAGGGAGTCCTTCATTTGAATTTTGAGTTTTTCTGTACAGATAATCCTTACTTAACAATCATTTGTTCAGTAACCACTTGGAAGTATAATCTTGCTGAAGAAAGGGTCTTACAATTTGTGCCTGGAATTATGGCTATTGCAGCCTCCCCCCCGGTCATGTGATCAAAGTTCAGGCACTTGGCAGTCTGCCCACACTTATGACTGGCCACAGGGGTGCTGCAACTACTCCTATCTGCCTATCTCCCCTCCCCCATCTATGCCCTTAAACTTCCTGGGAAGTTCCAATGGCCCAGCAAAAGCAACCCCCACCCAAGGGCTGAACACCCGGTAAACTTTCACTGTGATATGCAAAGCAATTGCCTGTTGAAGTTCTAAACACTCAGGAGACTCTAAAGATGTGAAGAACCTACCCCCTCAAAAGCCACCTTCCTCCACTGGGGGGGGAAGGCTGCTTTGTGCCCCTCTGTGGAAGTTTCCCAGGTTTTTGGCACTGCCTGAGTATGGCACCTTTTTGCTGTGCTGCCAAATCAGGGTGGGGCAGTTACGGCAACACTGCATTCACTCTATGTTGTAGCACCCCATAATTTGTGCATGGCCTATACTGGGGCTCCCCCTCCTCAGGCGCCTCTTGCTCCACTGAAAAACCCGCACAGTTGCTTAATGATCATGTCTGGAAAGTCAAGAGTGCAGTTGTAAAGTTGAGTCAAAGTCACATGGTGATGACCACAACGACTTATGATCAAAATTCTGTGCTCACTTGTAGTTGTAAGTCAAGGCCTATCTGTTGACATTTATGGTAAAGGTCTTACCAGAAAATTTAGAATGCAGAAGTATATAATTTAACTATCAAATCTATAGTTAAATTATATACTGTGATATTGTCAGGCCCAAGCCCAGAGACTACATAGAAAAATCCAATCTTTATTTGCTTACACCTAATAGGCAGACATTTACCAGACTAAAATTATAACTTTCCAACCTATTAGATATATCCTGAAAGATTGTAGGGTTTGGCTACCCTAAATCTCTTTGTCCCTCTTCTATCCAACTTAGGATCCTGTAGTCTCTTCATTTGGGCTTCTATCTGGAATGGCTTGCTTTTATGTAAGCCCACTATTGTTTACAAGTAATGTTTTATCACCCAGTGTGCTTTAATGATCTAGTTACATTCTATTGAACCAATCATGGTTCATCACAAGGTATGAAAGCTAACTTTCCTGAGAAGGATCCACAATCTAGTGGTCCACTGCAGTTTTGTAGTTTTATACACTTAAAGATTTAATTTTTGTCAACCATTTGAATTATCATCTCTTTTGGTTATTATTGGTGATTTCTAAAAGTGAGAAAGTTTAAATAATCATTGATTAATGAATATATTGATTATTCATAATGAAAAGTATAGTAGGTTTAAATAGATTAGTCTTTTCTCCTCCTAGTGTCTGTCATCTCTGTGCTATGCATTCTTGTTTTTCTATAATTCTTCCGTTGTTTAAGTCTCTCTATTCCATCAATCTTTTGGAATCTAATTTATGCTTTCTGAATTTTATTTCCTCTGAGTATATCTGTTTCCATTCCCCGAGTAAGGTTATCTTCTTACTACAATCTGACTTGATACTTGGGATATTTGATATATTTTAGAGAAGACATCTTAGAAACCCTCCAATCCATTAGGAAGACTTTTATATTGAAACTATGATTGACAGTTAGGATTTCATTGCTGTCTCATGTCTTGATTTGGGATTGCAGAAAAACAGAAATGACTCATATGTTTATTGGTAAAAATTCAGTGTAAACAATTATTTCCTAAATTTATTTTTACTTAATTTTTAGCAACTTTGTGTGAATAAACATGGATATTAATAATGATGGGACGTTGCATAAACAAATGTGTCCTCAACTGTTGAAATTTAAATGATAACAACAGAGTATCAAAAATATTTTTCATTATGACTTTCTACATTTAGTCGGAAGCTCAAGTTCTTCCTATACTTCATTCTAAATAATTAACTCTTAAGTTTCACACTCATTTTGGTGTTAATTTTGTTTTTAGGTGCTACATTTCAAGTTGCTTGCCAGATATCTAGCATAAAACAATCTTCCCATTTCATTTCTACTTTGACCTATGAAAAGATAAGGAAAACATGTAATCATGATGTATAGTGACAAAGGAACTGGACTTCGACAAATATAGGTAGTCTTCACTAAATATTTAGCATGTTTGAAGTTACGACAGACCCCCCCCCCCAAAGGTACAACCTGATTGACCAAAAAGTCCCCTCTTTCCCCCCTGGTCACATAATTTTATTTTGGGTGCATGCAACCAGCTCCTATTTTCAGGGTTTTTGCTAGTGTTTTACTTCAGCTTCTGTCAAACAACCACACATTGGATAAGATGGATTCACTTAGTGATCACTGTGTTCACTTAATGACAATGGTGTTTGCTTAATGACCATGCAGCAAGAAAGGTTGTAGAATAGGAGATGGTAATATAGTGACTTGCTTAATGACCACAATATCTCACTATCATAATTCCAAGTTCAATTACAGTCACATGTTGTGGATAAGTCTAAGTGCTATTGCTATTAGCTGTAAGATATACCCAGACTTCGACCTTTTTCAAACTAAATTCTAAATATGATGCATGTCCAGACTATGTTAATTTAAGGTTTAAAAAATCCTGGAAATATGCTAATTACACAAAGTGTTACTGTACAGGTACTCCTTGATTTTCAACCACAATTGGACCAGAACTTCTGTTGCTAAGTGAAGTGATCATTAAGTGAATCACACCCAATTTTCTGATCTTTTTTTTCTATGGTCATTAAACGAATCATCAAGATTGTTTAGTTTTTTAGTGAAGGTTGATAAATAGCATGGATATATTCTGGTAAATACTGAGACATGTAAGTAGGCCATAAGAAGGCTTGTTCAGGTTGTAGAATCACATGCAGGTAATTCTCTTCTTACAACCATAATTGGGATTGGAATTTCCATCGTAATCTTGAGTTGGAACGCATTTTACAGTGAATCACATGGTTGTTAAATGAATTCAGCTTCTCCAATGGGCATCTTTTGCTGAAAATTGACAAAAAAGATTGCAAATTGTGAGCAGGTGACCTTGGGACACTTCAACTAGTTGTAAATGCAAGTTGCCAAATGTCCAAATGCAGTTGCCTAATGCCCAGATTGTGTTCACATGTCTGTGGACGTGGTGCGGCAGTCATAAGTGCGAGCATAGGTAGCAAGATACTTTCCCCACAATTCTTGTAACTTCATTAAATCAACAGTCATAAGTCAAGGACTACCATGTGATCACCCTTTGTGTCTGTAATTTGTACTGTGATATCGGCCTTCTCTAAGAACGGTATGATTTCTGTAATAGAAAATGTAAGTGTTGAATGATTAATTTAATTATGTCCACAGTTTGGAAACTCATTTACTTTTCAGATGTTGCAAATTGAGTTATCAAGTGTATTGGGACTAAGATCGTCTCCACCATTAAACTTAAGTATCGCTACTATAGGGCAATTTTTTCAAAACTGATTTTTCTTCTACAGGGTTGTGGATGTAAAATTGCTGAGATATTTGTTTCTTACTTCTGTCAAACAATCTAGTTTAAATATCATGAATTATACGTGCTTCTGTATTTTTCTTTTGTTTCCTGATTCCTGCACAGTACAAATGTCATGCTGTACATAATATTGTTTTTTCAGTCTCATAGGAAACATTCTTTTTGTGCTTCTATGTTTTATTGTTTGTATGCAAGGATTACTGTAAGGAATTCTTGCAAGATAGTGAAAAAGCAAAATAGAATAGGTAGAATAAGCAAAATTTTCTGTTTGGAGTTTTATGCCATATTAGTTAGAGGTATATCATGAAAGTGATAAATTGAATTGATATGTTGATATAAACATTGGAAAGATTTAAAAATGGGGTATTTCTATTTGTAGTTCTTCTAGAGTCATGAGAACTTCAAACTATGCATCTGGATATATTTAAAGTCAGTTGAATGTACATGGTTTTGTTAATGTTCCATAAATCTTACTTTGAGAAACAGGGTTTACTTCAGCCTGTATATTTAAAAGGAAAATTTACTTGCTGTTGTAGTGAGAAGATGAGCAAGAAAATACAAAGGTAGAAGCTGAACTTTCATTCTAAACAGACAAGTATAAAAAGTTGTTCAGAAGTGTATTTTACTTTACGGTGTTTGTAGTAAGCCATGTATTTTTATTTTCTCCCATTCTTGCTGCCATTTTAAAACGTTATGTATAATAAATAAAACCAACATAAACATAAACTCACTGAAAGTAAGTAATGTTCTGTAAGGACAAGCTAAAATTAAAATTGAATAAAACCTAAAAAACACAGCAAACATATTATCTTAATTTTTCTATAAAATAGTCAGTTGTTTTAAAACAGGTTGCATAAATCAGCATTTGTAGCAGAATGCTTGTAGCATTCTGGAGCTGCATTTTAATGTTTTTGCCATTCGTGGAAAGCTCCAGCTCAGTGATAATATATGCTTAACTTTACTGAATAAGAATAGATTGTGTAATCATATGAACTTGAATTTATCAGTGGAAAATGCTTCAGTAGTTCTTTACAAAGAAATTTGCTATATTTGTGTTGGGCACAATTTAGTTGCTTTAAGCAATACTGTACCTAGGTTACCTACTAAATAGTCTGTAATAGCTGTATGATTCAGATTCTTTTTTTTTTCTCTTGATGAAGTAGATTTTTTTAAATCAGTGCCGATACACTTGGGTGCTGCATTCTTCCCTACCATGGCTTATAAGAACTCTCAATTTTTTTTTTTACCCATGAGTAACCAGTACATTAATCCTTCTTGCAGGAATCCACTACCTTAAGCAGACAGTGATGAGACTGTTGCTTAAGAAGCCATCTTTATACACGGCTGGTTTTAACAGTTATTGGCTGATGTCCAATATTTCATGTTAAACTAAACTCTTTTAAAAAAAACCTCCTGCATCTCTGAGAACATTGTAATAAAATAAATCTTGATCCCTTTTAGCTTGGATTAGATATGGACACAGTCCTGGTCACCTGATAGATAGAATATAAGCAGAAAGAAAGAGTATTTGATCTGAATAAACCTGAATATCTCAGTGGCTTTTGATACCAGTGTCCATAGTATCTTGTTAGCAGGATTGAGAAAACTGGTGGTTAGAAGTGATTTAGGTATTAGCCAATTGTGTTTTAAACTTTGTAGTGAATCCATTTTTTTCCAGATACTGTTAGAAAAGTGATATTGGTAAACTTCTGCTAAATGATCTGGTGTTTATTCTATGGTATTCCATGAAAATCTATTGATTGATACATTTTATGAAGCTTTTGTGGAGCATCTTTTGCAGATTTGAGCTAATTTTCATTATGATTCTCTTTTCCTGAAAGCTTGGAATCTCTTCAGGCTATATAAAAGGACTGGGTCAACAAATTAGAATTAACAGACAAGATGGACTCATCATTATATTGGCTGACTTACAGGATGGGAGTACACCTATAGGAACAGCTACAAGATCAATTCATGGTGTTCACAATGGTGAATAAATTCTTATATGTCAGAGGCGAGATACATACAGGACTTCCTGCTCCTATATAGTCTACTTCACTCTCTTAGAACTTACATTGGCAGCTGTTGCATATCCTTTGATAGATACATTTGATATCAGGACTAATTATGCTTTTTCCACCAGGGCCCACATTATAGAACAGGTTGTCACTGAAATCCTATCCACATTTCATATAGTTCAGAAAGGAATTAAAGAAATTAAACACTTATTTACCCAGGCTTATAAAGTTTTGTTTTAATTATGATTTAATTATTACTTATATCTCATTTTTGCCCCAACTTGTTAAGAAAGTTGATAGCATATACATTTTCCAAGCAAACAAACCAATTATTTTATCACCATTGTTTCGCAATGTATGATTTAAAATGTTCACTATCACCATTTACTTATGGGGAGTAGGGGGTGAACTACCTTACTTTTGAAATACTTCTGTAAACATTTCTGAAATATAGTACATTAAGGGACTGTATCGACTAGTACAATTTTTGAAATGCAGACTTGACTATCTACGTACAGATTCCTTTCCAAAAGCACAGTATTGCTTATCAGGAATGTATAATCAACTCTACAGCAGCAATTCAAAGATTGCATTCAATACATACATTTGGGAATGTACTTAAAACTGAATGCATAAAGAGGATGTGAAACATAGTAATGGTACTACCTTTCTTACAAAGAGAAATAGTATAGTTGTAAAATCGAAGCATGTCCCAGTAATGAAAGTTCTTATCCCTTACATCATAACCTGTTCTATTGCAGAATTTGGTGTATTATACTTTGTATTTAGAGGCAAATAATAAATAATAGCAAAACTATCCTGAGCGTCTATCAGTTCAGCAAGCATGAGAGAGCTTTATGAACCAGTCTATACACTTGAATCATTGATTTCCTGTACAGGCCAGAATCCTATCATGTCCTGCAGGGTTGTTAGAATATGATACTGTACAATCTGAGACCAATACAAAAATTTAGTACAATTTAGATGTTTTAAAGAAATTATTAATAGTATTCTTTAGTGATATATGTACACTTTCATTTATATAATAGAAACAAGAAGGTCCAAATCATTAATATATATTATCTACTTCTTTATAAAATTATTGACTGGCACAGAGATATCCATGATGATTGGTGAAGGAAACATATATGAAAAACCCTGCTGTAGATTGCTACAGATCAGGCAGAGAATAGCAAACCATAATAAGAAAAGGAAAGGAAATTTCTAAAAAATGTTGATATATTTTGGGAAGCCTACTGTGAGGAGCCTATTCCAGTCATGCTGAGTTTTGCAAATAGAATTGCAGCAATACTTCTTGCTGTATACTATCTTCTAAATATCTCATACCACAGAATGCTGGCAAAGGTGAACTTATCTGGTGAGAGAATAGGGAGTGTTGTTCTTTCTGGTAGTAAGTACGATCTTGCTTCAATAGAGTTAAGAACAATCCAATGAAATGAATGGACTAGGAAAGATGGAGATAAGTTTTTTTTTCAAAGAGCAAAGGAAAGACATTATAGTGCTGACATCTCAAAGTAACTAGAGTTTGGGAAGCCTGCAAAGAGTCAGTTGTCTAAACACAGATATACATGGATTCCTTACAGCCAGAGATAGATAAGCACAGACTGGGCACATCTGGTGAAATCTTTTAGCACTGTAGGAAACCTGAATGGCAGGATTCTGAATAAGTGCTAGAATCCCACAGCTAAAACAAAACAAAACAAAACAAAAAATACTTGGTTGGATAGCAAGTCCTCGACTTACGACTACAATTGAGCTCATAGTTTCTGTTGCTAAGCAAGACAGTTGTTAAGTGAATTTTGCCCCACTTTACAATCTATCTTGCCAAAGTGGTTAAGTAAATCATTGCAGTTCTTAAGTTAGTAACATGATTGTTAAGCAAATCTGGCTCCCTGAATGACTTTGCTTGTCACAAGGACACAAAAGGTGATTACATGACACAGGGACACTGTCATTGTCATAAATATGAGCCAATTGCCAAGCGACTAAACTTTGATCATGTGATCAGGGGAATGCTGCAGTGGTCATAAATAAGAAAAATGATCATATGTCACTTCTCAGTGCCATTTGTAATTTCAAATGGTCACTAAACGAACTCACGAATGAAGGCATCTGATGAATAATTCTGCAATAAATGAACTCTTGTAAGCTGAGGATTGCCTGTATCCACAAAAGACTAATTTCACATCTAAAACTGGGAAGACATTAGTAAAATAACCATTTGAAATGTCATGCTTTGTTTAGTTATTAGAGATCCAGAATTTGCAAATACCATCTTTTTTTCATTAAAAGATACCATGACTAAAAACTACAAGCTGACAATACCCTGAAATCGCTTCATGCAGAATACAATAACTGGTATGTGCCTACCAGTAAGGTTGTTAGGAATTCTGAAACATACTTACATTTGATCACTGCCATAGTCATTGCAGTAATGTAATTATTACTGTTGTAATGATCTGCAGTATAATTTTGTATGCTGCTAGTTATTTTTCAAATCCTAAGATAAACATGTTGATTCAGATTCAAAGACTGTATTCATTTTTCTCTCTTGTGGTTATTTTTGAGAATAAATTAGATTCCTTGGCTTGAATGTTTTATGGGTATAGATGTGGACTGCCTATTAGACTAGTTTAAACAGACATTAAGTAGCCCATGAGCAATGGCAAGAATAGGGACAATATCTGATATTCAGTTGTGGTAAACAGACAATGCCCATTTGTAATGTTTTATTTTTCAATTTTTTTCAATCTTGTCTGGGGTACTATGTTTTTTAATGCTAAAGAGACTAAGTGAAGGTCTTCCATTTGTGGGTAGGCCTCAGGAGTGAGTGCTGAAGAACAAAATCAAATATATCTGCAAAAATGATGGAACTGGAACTAATTTTTCAATGTGTTTATTTCCCACTGATTCCATCCCTCAGTTTACTGTGCTTTACCCAACTTGCCAAACAGCTGTTTAATGGAATGAGATGAATGTCATTGTGCTGTTGGAATGCAGGAAGTTCTACCTTATCCAACCAGCAATGAGAACTCTGACATGTAGGCTCTCATTTGTTGTCACTGGAATAATGCTGACTTTTCAAAGGCTTTCTGCCCTGTTGACATGGGGGTAATCTGCCTTTCTTCATTTTATTAGGAATAAGTATTGTGTAACTTTTATACGTGTGCATATGCTAGACATCATTCACCAATGCTTCATGTGACCCTTGGGAATGAAAAATCACCCATCCATGTTGTAGCATAACAACTTGTGGAATTGCCACAAGCAATACCCTAACATAATGAAGTGACTCTAAGGTATAAACATGCTATGGAATCAAAGCATTAACTTTAATATCTGCATTAGAGTGAAAATGGCATTTTCTCAGACTCAGATAAATTAAGATATCAAGAAATTGTTCTATAATGCTAACGAAAAAAACTGAAAAACCTATATCTTTATCTGTAACCTGTGATACTGTGACCTACAGTGGGATTATAATTTGATTTGCCAACAGATAAAGAGATTTCAGTTAAACAGACAATATCCAAAATAATGTACCATGTCATCTCTTCATTAAAACTGGTCTTTGTTGCAAAAGGTGAAGCCCTGGAACGAGCAGTGTCCTTAAGATGGCAAGTTGAGTTAGATATTCCAGTATTTGAGGTGATAATTATATGTGAATTTGAGAGATCCTCAAGGAAAAAATAGTAATTCCTTACACTAGACACAGCACGAGTTTGTGTCCATTTTATACAGTCGTCTTGAGGATCACAAAGAAACCCAGGGTAATGGCAAAGAGTTTGTAGACCACACTTGAATCGTCAGCTTCAGTGTTGGTGAGTTCAAAGAAGAAAGCATTGGAACAAGAGGGGTGTGCATGGGAAGATATCAAGGAGGAAAAGATACGGCAGCCTGTCTCAAGTTTGCCAAAGTCTACCTCATGATCCAGCAGGAACAATTTTATGTGGATAGATGACATGAGAATCATTTTTTTCTGACATTAATGAGAAATGTTTTGAGGGGGAAAAACACACATGCACAGATTGTATTCCTATAAAAGAACCTCATACCAATAGTGAAATTTAGCAAAATAAGCTTTGCAACTCAGGATCTAGATAGTTCTGCAATTATTGAGGGAAGAATGGATTCTGAATTGACAGCACAACTCTACTGTACAGTAGCAAATATAGATCACGTAGCACAACCATGATCCTAAACATGTAAGCAACTGAAACAAATATGGATCATGCAGGATAACAATGATCCTAAATATACAAGTGGCTGAAGCAGAAAATATTTTCATTTTGGAATAGCCAAATCCAAGTCCTTAACCCAAATGGCATTTGTGAAGTGAGCAGTTCATGCAAAACAGCCCCCAAATGAATTGAAACAATTCTGTGCAGAGAATGGGCCAATATGTCAGTCTGTTGTATAGGATGATCACCTGTTAGGGGAAAAGTCCAGTTCAAGTTGCTGCTGCTAAAGGATGTATCATCTGTTACTAAATTTCAAGCTTCTCATTTCCTGCCCCCCCAACAAAATTAATGGAAGTTGGCTGAATGAGTCCAATGAGCACATGACACAGTGCACTGTTGTTTAACCAGAGTCTATTAATAGGATTGAGATGAAGCATAGATTACATTGTGTGTCACAGTACTGCAGAATTATGGATTTGCATTCTCATCTCTGTAGCTTGGACGCCCTCATGGTATTCATTATCAGGATTACAATCTATTTATGGCAAAAGAACCCATAGAATACCATCCAGTAAAATAATTCTAAATAAGGTAATACCTAAATGAAATTAAATCTATTTAAGCATGCTGCAAGTACAAGAGTATAGTAAACAGCAAATAAGTTATACTTTAGAGAATATAATAAATGGTTTTTTTCTGAGACATTTGTTCTGCTTTTGTTTTACTTTTTCACAGAAAACTATGAATGTTAGTCAAGCTCAATGGACATGTTTGCTTCCTTGGCAGCAGTTTAGAAGTAGCTTGCCATTGTCTTTCCTTCCCTTTCTTCCTAAATGTTTTTTCCACTTCTCAACTGACCAACTATTGTTTGATTTACAATATTTGATTGGTTTAAAATTAAGATAGCTTTTCAGTGAAACTTCTGCATGTCACATAAAAGGATTATCAAATATTATTCCATTATAGGTAACTGTCTAAGACTTGAGAAGACTGTACAAGAATTGGCACTTATAAAGTGTCTACATTTATTTGAACTTTACCTTATCATTTAACTTTTAACAATATTTTTTACATACTACTATATAGTTAATTCTTCATGAGAAAATCTGTATAACAAAAATCTAACATTATGCTCTTCCGATCTTCTGTTTTACGAATGTTGAGCTATGAATGTTTAGTTCAAAATCTCTGCTGTAGATATAAGCTTTAAATTTACTTCAGAAAGACATTTGTGTATAAATGTGATAGTTTAGTTGACTGTATCATTTACAATTTTGTCTCCGTCCTGGTAACTGTGGCCTAAATGTTTATTTAAAAGGTAAGAGGCTCCATTATTGTTAAAAGTTGGGATTAACAACAGGAATATTAGCTGCTAAGCCAATTTTATTTTCAGTTTATTTTTTGTGTTTTGATATACCAGTTATATTTCAGAGTCAATTTATTTAGAAAGTTACCTGTTTAAGGAAACAATTCATTATGTGTCGTGGAGCTGATGAGTTCAGTAGAGCCACCTTTTAATCCTTGATTCCCTGTGGATTTTCTTTCACAAAGCTTTTTCCCTTTGAGTCCCTAAAACTACAGCCCTTTTGACTGAATAGAGCCTATTTTATACACCACCCTGCTCCCAATCCAATTAAAGGTTCCATAATAGACGGATTATGGAAAGTTTACTTCTTAGCAGAAGTGAAGCTTTGGAAATAGTATGTTGATAGCAAAAGGGAATGTGAGGGAAAGCGGAGAAAATTAAGGAGATAATGGTCAGTAATCTTACCTTGTCTGATGTTTGCGCTGTTCACACTAAAGCAGACTCTTAGAATAAGAGGTACAATGATTCACATTCATTAACCATTTTGTTGCTGGAATTTAGCTGTCTCTTTAATTTTCTTCACTCTTGCTTTTGTTATCTGCATTTTGCACAAACACCATCTAATCTTCTAGTGCAGGTCTGGAACTATGAAGCCTGTGAAACAGTTTGGGCCCCTCTCCAACTTCTCTTTTTGTGTGGCAAGAGGTGATTGGTATTTTCCCTTTCACAGCTTAAGCTAAAAACAATAATTTAATAAATAAGATATGATTCTATTTTGCAAAAATGTGTGTTTTGCTGGATTATTTCCCTATTTTAAAAATATTTAAAATTAACAGATTAGGAGCATGCCAAACAATGCTAATGTTACTTAAACACCTGCTGTACAATTAAGTCTGTTTTAAATAATAATAAACCAAAAATACTTTTTAAAAATTCTTACTTAACAAGTTATTGCAATAAGTTCTTCCTTTCCTTGAGAGAAGTTGAATCAAGAAGATTCACACTGTTCTTTGATACCTACAAATTACATGATTGACTTATAAAACATTGCTCTAAGCATTCTGTTAAGTATCTTTGGTTAACAAGGTGTTAAAATCTTTTTCTTGCTCCAGGACATTGAGATAGGTGTTAGAGAGTTGAGATAGGGATGTTTCTTTGCGTCTTCCAATCATTTTTATTGTAGATAAATTAAGCCTTTTCCATTTTGTAGAACAAACCGTAGTCATTATTTTCAGCTACATTGCTACCTTATTATTGTTAAAATCTCCACAGAGCCTTTTTCTTTGCCAAGCATAGTGGATTTTAGTGGGCTAAATGTTTAATGAGTCAATGTGTTAAAGGCTTCACTTTTCTTCCAATTAACCCCAAGACCACTCTGGCATTTTTGTAAATCCACAGAAGTATTTTGTGAGGCCTAAAGGGTAAGCTGCAGGCAGGCTGTGAAGAATGTAAAAAGACTAACCTGCTAACAAACACAAGTGCAGTAGGACAAAGGCAGTTTAATCCGTATTATGGTAAATGCAGGCTTAGTGTTCCAAAAGGTCTTTGCAAAGTGGAACAAAACAAAAAGGACAGCAACAATAAAAATCTAGTGCTTTTATTTTTATGCACAAAACGTTGCAAAAGAAAAACTTATAATAGCATTAAAAACTTTTGAATAGTGGCTTTAAATATGATACTAAACATTGTAATTGTTTGCCAATTACATAAAGAAGGTAAAAGTAACACTGGACACTGAGATAGATGAATATTCATGAGACTACTCCAAAGGGGTATTTTTGAATATTTATGTAACACATAGCAGTTATATAGATTTTTTTAAAAAAAATCTGTTTCTGTATATATAAATATTTAATGAAATAAAAATCAGAGTTGCTGGGAGGGATTTTGCAAATAAATTTGAAGAAATCATGCTTGTATTAATTTTCTCCAAATATTTCTGAATAAAATGTAGGGTTTCTTTCCATTAAGCCCAATAAGGTATGTGTTCCGGTGATTTAGTGGTTGGGCAAGATTCTATTCTCCTATCCAGACAGAAATATTCACATGATTCCTCTGTGTGTCATCATCATTTACTATACTTTGAACTTAGCCATTTTAAGGCCCTGCGTAGTCATCTTTTTCTGCTACTTAGTTATAATTGCTTTTGCTATATTTGTTTAAATAACCCCAAGATGATTATGATTATACTTACACTGTAGTTGTAACTACTTTGAGGATTCAGATAATTTGATTCTGATAACCATCTATTTAGTAATGTCCATTTCAGTGTCTTTCTTTTGTATTCCTTTTTCAATTAGATTCTTGCCAACTTCATAAGAGAAACACAGTTTGAATTATTTTTCAAATTAAAGAATTTTTTTTTGGAATGATGTCGGAAAGACAGCATACTTCTTACACTAACATTCATTTTAAATGGTGTTTCTGTGAGTGCATTGCTCATAGTAATCATCATTACTCATTTCTTCTAAAAATTAAATTGTTTGTCTTTGATGCTGTTTCATTTTAAAACATTAAGAAATATGAATGTTTACAATAAATAGAAAATTGAATAAAGTTGAGGGTGACATTTTCACCTATCACAGGAAAAAGAATTGTATAAATTTTAATCATGAATAACAGTGTGATTTATTTCAATTCCTTTGGAATGTATCAGATAAGAAAGGATGAAGAGATATTTTAGTTCCTTGACTGATTACTATCTGGAGATATATATATATATATATATATATATATATATATATATATATATATATATATATATATATATATATATATATATAGATGACTCTGAGACTTGAGATAAGCAAATGTTGGAAGTTAATTGTGAACTTTAAAAACAATATATATTTTGGAAATAACACTAGAGGTTCAAAACACCAGCTGCTCCTAGATACAGCAATCACCCAAGATTCAAGGTCTAAAAAAACCAATCTGAGCACAACCTGGATTGACTGTAAGTAAGTCTATGATTCAAGGCCAGACTGGATCTGTGAATACTTGGCATTGTACAAAGTTAACAGAACACTAAGAACTTTTCTCAAGGACTCAATGGAATTGTGGAAGATAGCACTGGAAGCCAATTCAACACAATTTGCACAAGTGGCCATCAAGTGTGACATATAACAAAGTGGTGCACTGTGCCCACTGCTTTTCTGCATAGGCTTGAACCAGCTCAGATAAGCCAGATAGTCGCAAGGATTGGATATGGATAGAACTTCAGGAATAAAACTGCCATCAGCCACTTCCTCTACATGGATGATATCAAGCTGTATTCTGGGCTGCTGCAGGCTTCAACCATGCACACATACACACAATTTCTTGGCGATTATCAGTTTACTTCTAGAGTGAAGAATTTGTGGTGAAACAAGCATAGCAATGTAAACAAAGCTGAGACTTACCTACAAGATTTGCTTTGAGAACAGGATAACACTGAAGAATCATCCTGAGTCAAACCAAGATTTTAGAGCTGGGTCAATATTGTTAGCCAGTCCAAAGATCACAGGTCCAAGAAGTAGAGTCCACACACAAATGTCAAAGATGAGCTGGATGTCAGCCATTGTTTTCAGCAAATGAGCACTGGCATGGCAGATTCTTACACGATTGCAGCCAGCTGTCACCAATCAGAAGGTTTACCTATTTGCTTGGCAAGGAACCTAACAGACCTTTTCTGTTCCGCTCTCCTTTCTACTTGTTTCTTCTGTGGGCTCTGAGGTCTTACTCATCCTTCTCTGATACTCCAGCCTATTAAATGTTTCTCCTGAAGCTGATATACCACAGGTTCAGCTGGAGCTTCTACTTCAATGTCAGATTCAGAATCTGAGTCCTAACCCTGGGCCGTGACATGCGAAGAGTGAAGGAGACATAGATTCACTTATCCACCTGAAATGGATCTACAGTGAGGACAATGGTATGTTATTTAGACTGGAGAAATGTGGCCAGATAATCATTAAAAAAGGGAAGATAAGTAAAACTGTTGGGATGGAACTACCAGCTACCTCATAGCAGACATACATACCAGCCACGTGGTATCTCACAATCACATAGGAAATATGATGAGAAGGCAAGGAAGGCAGCAATCTCCAAATATCATCAAAGGATAAACCAGGTTCCAAAGAGGAAGCTTAATGAGAAGAACAATCAACACCTATGCCCTGCCAGGCATCAGATATTTTACCAGTATAGTGAACTGGCTAAAGGCAGTCATGGAAGCTGATGACCTCGAAGTGCCTCACAATGTACAGCAGCTTGCATCACAAGTCCAATACCCAGAGACTGTAGACCAGCCACTATAGGGGGCTGGCAGGATCGGCTGAGGATCAAAAGTACCACTCTGGATAAAACCAGAAAATCTAGGATCGAAGATGATGTCCAAAAATGAGTTGTTGAGAGAATGCCTAAAAGAGAAAACATAAGAGGAGGATCAAACAGAGGAAGTGCCATTACAAGATGATACCCTGCATGGAATGTACCATCAACAGGTAGCTGACATTAAACTTCTCCTGGTGGCTGGAAAGGGCTGGGCTACAAAAAGCACTGAGGCACTGATCATATCAGCACAAGAACAGATATTGAGTTTCAGATCCATAGAAGCAGGGGTCTATCACGCTTGGCAGGACTCAAGATGTAGACTACGAAAAGAGGCTTCAAAGATGTAGTGTAAATTGTAAGATGTAGGCAGGAACAGCACCACCAAAATGATTGGCATTATATAGAGGAACTTCTGCACAGAATATGGCCTAGACCCTTCCAAGTTCAGATGGGAGGTTCCACAGAGAGTTGTAGAGGATAACAGGGCTAAGACCCTGTGGGATTTCCATATCCAGATTTACAGACAGGCACTGGCCAATCAACCGGACATTGTGGTAATAGACCAGAAGATAGTGGGAGTGATAACCATAGCAGTGCTAAATGATAGCACCATCAGGAAAAAAGGAGTATTAGGATTTGGAAAAGTACCAGGGCCTGAAGGAGGAACTGGAGAACATGTGAAAAGTACAGGTAAAAGTAGTCTCGATGATAAAAGCAGTTGGAGCTGTGACTAAGCTGGAAGAATGTCTGCTACAGATCCCAGGAACAACATTACAACTCTCTCCCAGAAGAGTGCATTACTAAGAACAGTTAAGAGGTAGCTCAGAACCTTCAAACTGTCCCTCTCCCTCCATTCTGCACTACCTTAAAGAAAAACAATAAGGCTCTTTTCAGTTCTGGTACATAAAGGATAACATAAACCAACCCTTAATTAGTAGGACGTGTTAGTCTTAATCATTCAAGAAATTCATGATGGTATTCCCTAGGCAGCCAGAGCTGCCTGGTAGCAACAAGATACAGGATTTCAATGTGTAAACAGTGATAACGGTGATATGTCATTTGTATTACAATTTGGCTGTTAATTGTGCTGAAAGCTGTAGCCTAAGAGCAACTTTCTGTCCAACAATGTAAAATTAAAAATGATATAGATATAGAAAGATACGTTGTGGAAAATTATAAAAATTGTGCCTGTTGAATTTCTGAGTATTCACTTTAATTTAAATGATTTATACTGATTTTTTTTGCATTTGATGATAAGAAAATGCATGCCGTTTACAGAAGCTTCTAAAATACCCATGCATTTCCATTTACTAATAGAAACTTTGTGGCTACAGACCCTAGCTATGATTAAATCTGGGTTAGCTAATATACTTTAGAGAGCACCAAATTTGATTTTATAAAAATGTATTAATTCCTTTATATCAGAAATGGGGGAAAAACTCAACCAGAAGCAAAATTTACTTTCTTTTTTTGCTGGAATACCTTAGTGATTCTTTTAGTAAAAAATTGTATATATCATCCATTTGATTCAGCATGGATTGTGAAATTATAGAATAAATAACGTATTCTTAGCTAAGAATAGCTAAGTTGGTATATAAAAGGAATTATTACACCAAATATAGATATATATAGTATGTACTTACTTTATAATGCAGTTTATGATTTGACTAGATAATATCTCTGGCAGCACAGTTGAGTCCTGTTATATAATAGTAAAAGTTGAAAATCACTTCTAAACAGCTCTGAAACCAATATTCCCCAGTCCCAAAACCCAGCATGTGCAGAACAGGTTCGATATATTTAGTGGAAAAAAAACAAATATGTACACCAGGGGTCAGCTGTTATATTGACAGAGAAAGCAGGACAAATGGACTTTGTTTTTAATAGCAGGTACTTGAAATAATAATTACATATAGATCAGGATGTGGTTAAAATAGTTTAAGGTGATTACCATAACAGTGCAATTAACAATCTGATTGTTTTTTATGTGCGTTGCATCTTGACATTTTTTATCATACCCTGAGACATGTTTAATTAGATGTAAAAATGATGTGGAAGTATGGAGAGAAAGGAGAGTGGAATGATGAAAAAGTTTCATAAGGTCTCACCTATATTAAAATAGGTGACTTTATAAAATTGGGCTTAAATACATTGTAAATATATTTTCCATCCATATTACATCAGAACCACCTGTACTGAACTCAGCGAGTATTACAAACCTGACACAACAGAAACCTTCCAAAATAAGCAGAAATATTCTTCAGAATATATAATTATCTCCTTGTAATTCCCAAAGATCTGCCTGAAGGCAGAGAGTGCTAAGAATCACTGGGTTAATTCAGGCTGCCTTTGGACTTTGGACATAGGAATGGTCAACATTCAATGGCAGGAGGACCAAAGCAGTCATAGAATGGATCCCAGTTGATAAAAAGCATCCATGAAAGAGACCTAAAACAAGATGGATCAACGACATCTGCAAGTATTGCAGGCCCAATTGCCAAAAGAAAACTCAGGACCATATAGGTTGGAAACATGTGGAAGAGGCCTTCATCCTGCAGTGGATAGACAATGGCTAAAATGATGAGGATGATGAATTCACAAAGGTACTACAAAAAGTCTTTCTTAGTCACATTATTTTTTGTAATTGCTTTTTGTGTTCAATATGATTTATGAAATAAGAGAAAATATTTCCCATTTAACTTACAAGAAATAATAAAATTACATTACCTGATGTGTAAAGTGTTAGCACTGTAGTTTTCCAATGTAGTACTACAGTCCTGTTTAAAGTATATTAGAATATTATGGGAGGAATTTTAAAGAAAATAGCTTGCTTTCTATTTTCGAAAAACTCACAAATGACTCCCTCTTACTTCTACTTTTATTCCTTCTTTTAAATAGCTTTTAATATCCATGTAAATGTAGATATAGGAAACAAACAGGCATTTCTGGAAACAATTTGAACTGATATTGTCGGAATAATTGCATACCCAATAAAGGATTTAGTGTACAGTTTGCAAATATTATAATTAAATCATAATGAGATACATGAGACACTACTTTTGTCATAGTTTCATCAAGCTGATTTTGTCAGCGCTGATGCAGAACCCTTGACACATCACTTTGAGTGCTCATTAGGCAGCCAATGTCTTTAAATTTTCATTAATTTGATGAACTCATTCAACTGTGGGAGTGACATTTTATGCTAGGTAGGAAAAGAAGAGACATGCTAGGTAGAAATACTTACTTAACCTTATTATTTCTTGCTTTGGGGATTCTGCCATGCATTTGTTCCTTTACAATTATTTACAGCAACACTTACACAGTCAAGCAAAGAATTGGAATACGAGTGACAAATGCTGTAACTCAACACTTCAAAGTATCTAGTGGATATTTTTGCTACTGTCAGAATTAACTTTTATTATTTTTTGTGGATCTAATTATGTGCATATCATTTTATAGTAAACACTGAAAAATCACAAAAGTTTTAAAATTAAGTTTTTATGACATAAATTATGTCAAATGGAGAAAAAAAGAGTGCAACTTTTATAATTCAGTCTTCTTATCAGTTTAGGAATATATGGGGTTTTTTGAATAAACTAATTGAATTTTCAGACTATCATACTTGATACTATAAGCAAAGATAGGATACTTTGGTCTGACCAACAATTAATCCATGATCTTTCCAATTAACTGTAGCTTAATATTTCAGCTAAGCTACTTAATTTGTAATGAATCCAGTTGTTTTTTTAATTTCCATTTCAATTTGTTTCCAAAATGGATAGCTATAATTTGTCATTTCTGATAAACTGTTGTATGAGTTAGGAGTTTCTTATAGGTATAATCAGTTTGGTTATTGAGTTACATATTTTAGTTACACCTTGAATAACATTCAAAATTTTAGTCTGCCTTCACATCTTTCTAATCAATAATACTGTAAAAAACACAAGCTTACAGCATCATTCAATCAACAATCATTCACTCATCACTCATCAACAATCACTATTAGTGTCAAATGAGAAATCCTATCCATTTTTTCATACTTTTTCAGAGCAGAGGGAAGAATACCTGTCTCTTTTGTGAAGGTTGAAAAGTATTCATCTCCTCCTTGTTCTGAACTGCTAATCCTTTAATCAATATGAGAACTAACTCTCACATTGACTGACCTTAACTGAGTTAGGAAGCCAACCAGGCCTGCTTAATATTTGGATGGAGAACCCCCCTTCAATTAATTGTAGGCTGGCTTGTTAATCAAAAGCACCCTGAACAGCAACAGCAAAGCATTTTAATTTTAATGCTAAGAAAACTACAATAGTACATAGAAGTTTCCAGGAAGTCATGATGAATTGACATAACTCAATTAAGCAAGTTCATAAAAACTAAAAGAAAACCTGGGATAACATTTTTTTATTTTAGATGATTGATCAATTTCATATTTTTTTAAAAAAGAAATATATATACACTATATAGTTAATATGTATGTATGTATGTATGTTTCAGAAACAATGAAAAAGCATATGGATTGAATCCTTTCTCTGGAATGCCTTGAAGGAATGCAAATTGTCTCTTTCTCACAGTTTAGCACTGGTTTACAATTTCAGCATCCATCAAAAGCTTTCTCACTTATCTTGCATTTGAGAATCCATAATGGGAATAACAGTCTAATTATCTCCATTGTTAAATGTTTATATTTTATTGTGTTTTTTGAAATTTTGTTGTGTTATGTGTATATGTGTATACAAATATTTACAAATGTAGACACTCATATATACACATATATATTCTGTAATGCTTATTTTATGTTACCTATAGATGCATTGTAGGATAGGATATACTTGAATACATAAAAGTATATTGTTTCTTTTTGGTTGTGCATGTGAGGTGTGGGTCAGATGATTCAATAACATGGTTTGAATGTCCATATACACTCTTTTGTTAGAATATTCTTTATTGGCCAAGTGTGATTGGACACACAAGGAAGTGTCTCCAGTGCATAAGCTGTCAGTGTACATACAAACAACAAAGTAATATATTCATAAGATACCAATAATAGAAGGTAAAAGGAAAGATGAGAAGGATAGCAGTAATACATCCCTACTACATGGGTAAATATCTTTAGACATAAGAATGGTGATGTGGGAATTAGGTGTTCAGCAGAGTGGTGGCACAAGGGAAAAGAAACTGGCCCTGTGTCTAGTTGTTTTGGCATGCAATGCCCTATAGCAGTATCCTGAGGGGAGAAGTTGAAACAGTTTATGTCCAGGATGTGAGGAATCTTTAGATATTTGCTCAGCCCTCTTTCTGGTTCATGCAGTATACAGATTCTCAATGGAAGGCAGGCTGGTTGCAATTGTTTTTTCTGCAGTCCTAACTATCCACTGAAGTCTGTACTTGTCCTCTTTGGTTGCTGTGCCAAACCAGACAGTTATAGAAATACAAATGACAAACTCAGTAATTCCTCTGTAGAGCTGTATCAGCAACTCCTTGAGTAGTCTTTCTGAGTCGACGCAGGAAGAACATTCTTTGTTGTGGCTTTTTAATAATGGTTCCAATGTTAGGTGGGAGATTATAGAACTCAGAAACTTGAAGGTCTCTACTGTTGCCACTGTGTTATCTAATATTGTAAAAGAGGTGGTAGAATAGGAAGGCTCTTCCTAAAATCAACTATCAACTCTACAGTTTTAAGTATGTTCAACTCCAGTTTGTTCTGGCGTCACCATAGGGCAAGTTGTTCAACCTCCCATCTGTATGCAGACTCATCATCATCTCGAATGAGACCAGTGACTGTTTTATCATCTTCAAACTTTAGTAAATTAACAGAGGGATCCTTCAAGATTCAATCATTAGTATATTAGAGAGAAAAGAGTAATGGAGAGCCCTGGGTATATTCAGTGTGATTTTACCTAGCTTCACCTGCTGCTTTCTATCTGCTAGAAAGCTTATAATCCACCTACATGTATGGTCAGGCAGAGCTAGCTCAGTTAGTCTGAAGAGAAAAAATGCTAGAATGATGCTACTGAATGCTGAACTGAAGTCTACAAAAAGGATCCTTGCAAAGGTCCTTGGGGATTGAAGATGTAAGGTATAGTGCAGTGCCATATTAACAGCATCATCCGCCAGTCGGCAAATGGCAAGGGGTCTAGCAGCAGATCCGTTATGATTTTCAGATGGGCCAGCACTAACGTTTCAAAGGTTGTCATAACTACAGATGTTAGAGTAACCATCTGTAGTCATTCACTCTTTTAGTTTCTTATTTGTATTTCTCTTTTAAGTATTAAGACATAAGCCAGTTTCTTTTGTATATCTGTTATAATATCCAGTTCCATGTCATTCTTATAGCATATCATTTTTAAAACCATTTCCAAATCACTCTCAATCTTGTCAGGTAGAACTTGTTCCTCTTTAATATATTTTTTTCTTCCATTAATTGTGTCTGATTCTTGGAGACTGCATGGACAAATCCCTGCAGTTTTCCTGACAAGGTTTTTCAGAAATGTTTTGTCATTGCCTCCTTTCTAGGACTGAGAGAAAGTGACTGGTCAGGGTCACTCAACTGGCTTTGTGCCTTAAGGTACGATTAGAACTCATGATCTCCTGGTTTTCAATCTGATGCTTTAACCCGTACCCCAAACTGGCTCTATCTATAGAGGTGAATACTCTTAAAATGAACTCTTAAAAATATCCTTCAATATGTCCAATGAAAAAAATATTTTGCTTCATTCTATAAGTTTACTTTGAGTGTTCTTCCCTTCTTTAGTACTCTCTAATTCCCTCCAGTGTCCAATTCTTGAAGTTTTGTCTTAAAAAAATGTTTCAAAATAAAAGCATTTTTCCATGGCAAGATTTCTTTACAATCAAAACCAAAATCTTATTTCAAATTTATATGGACTCCTAAATCAATCTGTAACTTTCTAAAATCAAAGTTTTAATCATCCTTTTGCTGTCTATTCAAAATAGTTTTTTTAAAAAAAATATTTGGAAATTAAGACATCTTTCACTAAGAATTAAGGAAACTCACCCGTGCTATAAAAACTGGCAATCGAAGAGTTCTTAATAGCTAACAAACCATTATTAAGCAATCTCCAAAAGTGATTAGAAAAGGAAATATGTAAACTTAGTGTCTTTTCAAAGGCAGAGCTTTGGCAAAAATCTTTGTCTCTCACAGAGCTCTAAACTCACCAGAGACTGCTACATTGCAGTCTTCGGATAGGAACAACTTCTGGGCAATCTCAAGTCCTCTCCTTTTCCAGAGAGAAATTATAAAGAACTGGACTACATACATACCAGCTCTTCATTCCACCACAGACATTAGCTCTGCTTTTAGAGGAATCGGCTTAGTCCACCATTTCTTCCCCGGAACTGTATGTCTTTCAGTGAATCTATTATGAACTGGCTGAGGGGGACTTTTTTGTACTGTAATATACAAGTCTGCCAATATATCAACAGGTAGTAAGTATACTGTTCAGGTGTTTCCTGCCTTTTTTCAGCCTTTAAATGGCCTTAATGTAAGAAATGAACTTTTTTGTGTTGTAAATCCATGCTTGAAACAGATGAATTGGAGTAAAGTTAGTCTTCAAATTGGGGCCACAATTGAGCCCAAAATTTTTGTTGCTAAGTGAGAAATTTGTTAAGTGAGTTTCACCCCATTTTTCAACTTTTCTTGCCACATTTGTTAAGTGAATCACTGCAGTTGTTAAATTAATAGCACAGTTAAGTGAATCTGAATCCTCATTGACTTTGCTTGTCAGAAGGTTACAAAGGGGGATCACATGACCCTAGGACACTGCAACCATCATAAATATGAACCAGCTGTCAAGCATTCAAATGTAAATTATGTGGCCATGGAGACACTGCAACCTCATAAGTGTGAAAAATGGTCATGTCACTTTTTTCAGTGCTGTTGTATCTTCAAATGGTCACTAAATGAACTGTTGTAAGTCAAGGACTACAAGTATGTATCTGAATAAAGAGAGTTTTCTGAAAGGTATAGACATTTTCTAGTGGGTTTTGTTTTTGAAGATAACCTTGTATTATTTGAAATGGACTTCTGTTGAAGTAAAAGTAATTTTATCAATTCATGAAATATGTTTTTTAAAATAGAATAGGTAATTTAATGGTAACATTAATAGTTAACAAGAGTAGTTGCTCTGTGTTCTGGAAGATAAATCCTGTGTATCATAATACAGCAAAGAAAATGAGGAGACATTTTAGAATCAAAAATAAAAGATTGGATGTGTATAATAACCAAATGGATAAACTATTTTAGTAATCAGGATCAGTATAATTTGAATTCCCTGTAGCACAAATTGAACTTCTCAAAATATAGTTTAATGCACATTCAACAAAGGAGAAAATGGAGTGATTGAAGTTCAATTTGTACCATGTTATTAACCATTTCCGCTTGACTAGATGAGTAAAAGGATAATGGATGAAGCTTTTATTATTGCCTTTCTGCTAAAATGAAGTGGTATAAAAGATAAGGTAATGAGATTAATGAATATAAGGTAAAGGAGTAATCGGTCAAATTCAAAGAGGGAGATGAGATGAGAGAATTTGGAAGTTGTTTCTTTTTTTAAAAAAATGGACCCTATCAACATGAGTACAACTTGAAAAAATGGTGCTCTATGTATCCAGGTATTCAGTGGGTTTCTTAATATTCACAACATTACAGATCAAGACTCTCATAAACTATGAAATTATTAAATGTAATTATTACTTGTTTGTCTCTCTCTCATAACTTCATTTTTGAAATAATATAATAAGCTTTGTGAAGCTTTTCTTTTGCACAATGAAGAATATTTTTAGAGCTAGGCTTGATGTTATTACTCCCCACAATTCTTAATGGGAGATTAAGAATCTGTCTATATATCAAGATTATGACACACATGATTTTACATTACCCTTATTACCAATGTAATAATTCTTTAATTCTTCCTTTAAGGACACGTGTTGGATTATAATTACAGATTTCTTAATTTTCTCCTGTTGGATAAGGATTTTTTAAAATCCTAAATAGTATTGCTGGTTTTGCCTAGCAGCAATTAAAATCTACAAACAGGTGATTAAGAGTACTAGCTATGGATGGAAATTTAAATTGAAAATTTCTCTTTTATTTTTCTTTTTAAAAATCTTTATCTGTCTTTATTACATTTTGTGGCCTTCATAGGCTTCCCCTTTAGTCTATATTATTATTATCATTATTATTATTATTACAATATTTTAAATGTTATATATTGTGTTAGCAAGCCTAGCCTTTTAGTTATCTTATCACATATATTTCAGTGGTATTATTGAAATGGGTATACATTTTTTGTTTGTATTTTATGCTAGACTTTGACTGACATGAATATTTGATTGATAAGTTTTGGGCTATATTAGAATTACAGCAACATTCGCATTTTATTCTTGTGGATGTTCAAAGCAGTTTGTATGAACTTGTTCCTTTTTTTTCTGATAGACAAACTGGGTAATAGACATAGGCCAACAGATGTTCAAAGCTACCCAGTGAACTTAATTTAGTAAATACAGATTTAAATGTAGATCTTGTGTCATACATACATAATATTTAACATTTATACACATTTAGATTTAGGGAGATCTTTTGTGTGATCTTCTTGAGCACAGGTTCTCCACAGGGCTGTGTCCTAAGTCCGCTGTTGTTCATCCTATTGACCTATGACTGTTGTGCTAGGTTTGCCACCAACCATATTGTGAAGTTTGCAGATGATACAACAGTTGTGGGCCTTATTCATGATGACAATGAGGGTGCTTACCGCAAAGAGGTTGAGGGTTTGGTAAACTGGTGTAAAGAAAACAGCCTAGTTTTAAATACTGGAAAAACCATGGAGATCATTATCGATTTCAGAAAAGGCAGGCACACTTCTCTGTGCACTAATGATTCACCTGTGGAGATGGTTACCAGCATCTGGCTTGGCTGGCTTGGTTGCTCAACAGCGAGATACTGGTGAAATGAGCACAGCAGTGCCTGCATTTTCTGCGTCGCATGAAAAAAGCACATCTTCCTTCCCTTGTCCTTACCACTTTTTATAGAGGGACGATCAAGAGCATCCTGTCATACAGCATTACAGTCTGGTTTGGAAGCATCACTGCTTCAGACAGGAAGGCGGTGCAGAGAGTGGTGAGGATGGCTGAAAAGATCATTGGCAGTTCCCTCCCTTCCGTCCAGGACATAGCACTTAAGCGTTGCTTGAGCAGGGTCCATAAGATTGTCTGGGACACTACACATCTTCTTCATGACCTGTTTTCCTTGTTACTTTCTGGGAGGAGGCTCGAACATCCAGAATCAGTCACAGTTTTGTTCCATATAGTATTAACCTTGTGAACTCTAAAGCTTCCTCCTTCCGTTATGTATTTAAGATGGATAGTGATTAATATTTATATTTTACTTATATGTAAGGGTGTAGGTCTATACATATGTTTATATATTATGTTTAAATGTGTGTTATGTATGTTTACACTTTGAGAGCAAGCAACTAAATTTCATTTTTATTGTGAGCCGTTGTGCCCACAGTAAAAAATGACAATAAAGCTTATCTAATCTAATCTTTCACAGGTTTAGCACTAGCTATCAGCAATATGCTGATGATGTTCAATTGTACTTCCAGTTAGGTTGAATTAGGTATCCTTAGATCTTCCTTGGATATACTGTAAGAGGATTGGATGTAGAAACTAATTTAAATCAACATAGTGTTATTACTCTGGAGATGAATTTCAGGATTTTTGAGATTCACCTATTGTACTTGGGAAGGCACTCTCACTTAAGAAAAAAGTAGTAGTCTACATGTTTTCCTGGATCAGTGCTGATACTGGATAAATACCATATAAGTGACAGGGAGATGTTTTTGCAGTTTCAGTGGCTATGTGATGCTACCTGGAGGAGAAAAGAGAGATGTGGCTTTGGTATTTCACAAACTAGTATAATCACCTCAGTCTAGTTTATAGCAATATGGTCTTAACAGCTAACTGAAAATTCAACAACAAAGGTGGAATAACTCATTACATCATGTTGAAACAGCTTCATTGTTGTCATTTGCCTTCTGAGTCCATTTCAAAGTGCTCACTACAATACATAAAGCCATAGGCCCAAATTACTTACAGGAGGGCCTATTTTTACATAGTCATTGGACGGTTAGGTCATCAATGGAGCACATTTAATTGTGTTGTTCTAGACATTTCACACAATGCACCCATATTATGGAATAAATTGCTACTTGAATTAAAGCAGGTTCTCCCCTTCTTATAGTTTAAAGTTACAACATACATTATTTTGCAAGCTGTTTCTTTATTGAGAGGTTCATTAAAGCCTTTATCAACTAATTTGTAAACATTTAAGGTCTATAGGGATGTGCACTAATAAATTGTGGCTTGCAGTTTTTTAGCAAATGGGCCATGTTTTGCTGTGTTTGCATCCTGTAGTATATAATATATCATTTACTATATACATGAATATTTTCTCATTTTCAGTTAAATATTATTGTTAATCCTTGCTTGTATTTTTGCGAAATAAATTGATGTTTCTCACTTTTTATCTTGGCAAGTGAGAGTGAAATGTTTTCTCCCTATTATATACCTGCTGAGAGAATTTTCAGGTGATAGCCAGTGTGATCAATCAATATGAAAAAGGACAGAGATTTCCCATCAGAGTGAGAAAAAAATATTGTGGAGATGAAAATCATACTGGTAATAGCCAGTGCTATTCTGGCTTTTGCAACATTTGTTAGTTCTCTCGGCTAAGAAGATAAGTCAGAACTTATAGAGAGTTGAAATTACTGTTTCATTGACTATATGGAGTTCTTAGGTAGCCACCCAGGCTTCATGGAAGACTGGGGCCTGGGCTGCTCATAAATGACATAGTGCAGACGTGAGCAAGAATTCTCTATTCATCAGATTCTCAGAGTTCTGAAAATACCAACAGTAATCCGTTATTCATTACATATCTCCTAAAAATTTTTGATTCATCAAAACTTGGCAGCTGTAGGAGAATATGTCAAGCTAGTATGTAGAAGAAGAAAAAAAATGTAAGGGGTAAAAACATGAAATACAAAAAATATTAATGCTATTTAATACCTGTATAAGAAGACAGTATGGTCAAATTATTACCAGATGAAAAAGTTAGATCTGTAGGGTTGCTATGAAAATGGTATATATAATAGCAATTGTTAGGAAAGGAATTGGAAAAATACGCCATCAACAGAATAGAATATTTGTAGCTCTTACTGCTCTCTGAGCTTGATTGCTTTCTTGCACATATTTCATTACCCAAGTTGGTAATATTATCATAGAAATATAGAAAACTGATGGCAGAAAAAGACCTTGTAGTCTATCAAGGCTGCCCTTCATGTTTGTTTTGTGTTTTTTAATTTATTTATCTATTTATTTATTAAGTATTGTTGTATTTTATTAATTTTATTTTTAATTTTTTGTTGGATTGTCAGTGCCAAAAGGGAGTGGGGTTTGCTCTTTGTTTATATACCAACGACATGCCCTGTGAATGTATTTTGTTTGTATATTTGTAGTTGTCTAGGGAAGTTGGTTGACCAATTGTATCCTTCTAACTTCCCATGAAGAAACAGATTATGGTATAGATGTTTTGATCAACAATTATTCTGAAATCTTGTTATTTCTGTTTGTCACGGCTTTTAATTTAATGGATTATTTGCTTTTAATTTAACTATTATTGGCTATTAATTTAGTGGATTAATTTTCCTTAATAAAATTATTTGGCTAATCTCTACTGTTTGATAGCCAAAATCAGCTCTTAGTTTATGCTAATTTTATCTAGATTCTGTGGGTTGTAGCTGTTGTGCTGAAGCATCAGTCCTGCAAGTAATACTTGAAGAAGCCTAGATGCCAAACTTTTTTAAGGCAAGCTGTTCAATAAGGCCATATAATTAATGGAAATCAGATTAATTCCATCTTTGTTTTTTATGTGTATTTTATTGATTTTTTAACATCTTTGTTTTTTCTGCTTGTGGCAAGAAATTCTAAAATTGAGGATACAGAAAAGTATAATTTTGCTGCACTGCCTTTCAAAAAAGTTTGAAAACAAATAAACAGGGATTAGAAATAAGAAAAGGTCTGTCATAAAAGCAAATGAATAATTTACAGGCCATGGGCTTTGAGGTGCATCAGATCAGCAGAAATAATGCATTATGAAAAAGGAATTCAGTTTGCTATAAATCTGTCTATCTCAGCAGCTTAAAATAAAACAGTTTTACCCATCTCAGACAACATTAATGTGTTAGTCTCTGCTTCATGTATCAAAAATCATTCTGTGAAAATATCAATATCATTGGTTAATATAAATGAAATTAATTTTTAAAGCTGGCTAAAGGTTGACATATGAAAAATTGCATTACTTTGCAGAAGAGAAATTTCTGTCTTCTAGTGAAATTTCAGGTCAGGAGGGCAAGTAATTTTCACAATCTTCAATGGGAAGCAGTGAAATATGAACTTCATTGTCACCTAGCCCCAAAGCGATAAGATAAAATGAGCTGATACATCATTTGCTGTGGTTTTATCATCTCGTGCAATAATTGGAAGAGAAAACATAAGAGCTTTCTCCCCCCCCCCAATCTTGCCTCCTTACTCAGACTTAAACCATTTTAGTCTGATCAATGCAAAGGTCACACAGCATATTATTTATTTATTTTTAATTCATTGTGCTTGCTAAAATGTCTCGTGAAACATTAAAATAATGAATATAGTTAATTGAGTTTGTCATGTGAAAGTGAATGAGAATGTATATCAAGCTGCAGTGTAAATAGCAAGCAAAAATGTTACGAGGAAATTTTCAGTAAATACATGAATAAACATTTTTCATTTAAGCTTTATTTCAAATAAATGACTATTAATAATTATGACACTTTTTAAACATAATTGTCCTGTTCTCTGTGCTAGACATGTTTGGGAGCTGTTATCTGAACCACAGAAATATTTGTTTTTCTTCTTACAAGGAAAATAATTCACAATTAGGCACAGGACATATTTAATGAATCTGACATTTTCTGATATTCACATGCTACTAATATTCTGGTAATTATTTAATTAGCTTATATAAATTACATTTGCCCAAATTATTATTATTTTCTTCAATGTTGACATAACAAAAAATGTTTGTTAAAAAAAAAGAAAGAAATGGAGCCCACATTCCTAGGTGAAGGAAGTTGACACAACCTCCAGAAACAATATTAAACACAACATAGTTCCTAAAATTTGAATACATATTAGATATTTAGTTATTTACAAATTAAAAATAAAGCCAGTGTATATGGCACAGGTAAAAATTTAAACACCCTTTCAGTTAGTACTTTATTATATCTTCTTGGGCAGAAATAACAGCTTACAAACATTTCCAGTTAAGAGAATTTATATTCATGCATTTAGATTTCCCCCCCAATTTCTTAGAGTGCTCTTGTAGCCCAGAAATTTTCTTGTATCCACTGCATGTTTGAGATCTCTATTTTTAGTAATATTTTTACTAAATATTTAGTAATATTTAAATCTAGCTAGTGTGGAACCAATTTAAAACCGCTGTCTTTCTTTATGGTAAGTACATCATGATTCATTTTGGAGATATACATTGGATCATCATCTTCCTAAATGTCCAATCTCTTTACTCCTAACTTCTGTTTAGTACATGATTCTAAATAGCAGAGATTTTCAATAAGTGAATTCCACTTCATATGTAGATGAAACTTCATGTAGACATTACATCATGTGTTATACTGAAGCATTGTAAGCATTCTTATCTGTTCTTTTAAGAGGACATTGTAAAGGCAGTGCTAGATAAAAGTAATGGCATATTATTACAGGTGTCACTCTTGTGTGCTTATAAAGCTATATTTTAGCATTACAATGGTATTTCAAAAATGTGTATTTAGTTTTTCTACACTGAAGAATGGAATTAAATCATTTAACACCTGAATGCAGTAACTGATCTAAAAAGGAAATGGGATATTTATGAATTAGAGGCAATTTTTATTCTAATGTGTTTGTTTCCAAAATTAGTGATATAGCTGAGTTCAGTTTAGTACCACTTTAGAATAAAGGACTCTTTGAGATTTATTGGTAGCTAAAGCTCTAAGTCAGGCATGTCAAACTGCTGGCCCACATGATGTTGCAAGTTTGACATGCTTGCTCTAAGTCATAGTTTATTTATTTATTTTTTTAAAACTGTGGTTTATGTCAAGGGTCCCCAACTCCCGGTCCACAGCCCAGTGCCAGTCTGCGACCTATTTGGAACCAGGCTGCAGAAGTGGGCATGTGCACACACGCAAAATCATCCTCCCTACCCCCTACCCTCCTACTGCCGCCTCTGCCGGTTCACCAAGCCAGAAAGATTGGAGATCACTGGTTTATATGATTGGTTTGGCTTATCGAAGCATACTTCATAAGGACTGAAGTTATATTAATTTAATTTAATTTAATAACATTTATATACCGCCCTTCTCCCTGAGGACTCAGGGCGGTTCACAGGGCAGAATAAAATAGTGAATACAAACATTAAAAAAGATTAAACAAATTGCCCTAATTAAAACAGTATAAATACAACACTAAAAACCCCCAGAAAAGTTAAAAAAACAAAAATAAAATAACCCCAACACTCCCCCTCAGGCTAGGCCGGCTTGTACAAACAGAAATGTCTTAAGATCGCGACGAAAGGAGCGAAGATCGGGCGCCATCCGGAGCTCAACCGGTAGCTGATTCCACAGCTCCGGAGCGCCCACAGAGAAGGATCTCCCCCTGGGGGCCACCAATCGACATTCTCTGATCGGTGGCACCCTGAGGAGGCCCTCTCTGTGGGAACGCACAGGGCGCAGGGAGCTTGATGCCGGCAGCAGATGTTCCCTGAGGTACTCCGGCCCCATGCCATGGAGTGCTTTAAATACCGTTACCAGTACCTTGAATCTCACCCGGAAGACAACTGGCAACCAATGCAGCTCACGGAGCAGAGGCGTAACGTGGGAGTATCGGGAGACTCCCAACACCACTCTCGCGGCTGCATTCTGTACCAGTTGGAGCTTCCGAGTAGTCCTCAAGGGCAGCCCCATGTAGAGAGCGTTGCAGTAGTCCAGACGAGAGGACACGAGCGCATGAGTGACCGTGCATAAATCGTCCCGGCTAAGATAGGGCCGCAACTGACGCACCAGGCGAACCTGTGCGAAGGCCCCCCTAGTCACGGCTCCTATATGGTCTTCCAAAGTGAGCCGTGAATCTAGGAGGACCCCCAAGTTGCGAGCCCTATCTACGGGGGGTAATAGTTCACCCCCCATAACTAGAGGTGGAATGTCCGAATAAACCCGGGACGAAGGTATGCAAAGCCACTCAGTCTTGTCGGGGTTGAGCTGGAGTCTGTTCCTCCCCATCCAGACCCGAACCGCCTCCAGGCAACGGGACATCACGTTGAGGGCATCACTGGGGTGGTTTGGGGTCGAAAAGAAAAGTTGGGTATCATCAGCGTACTGATGGTACCCAACTCCAAAGCCACGAATGATCTCACCCAGCGGCTTCATGTAGATGTTGAACAGGAGAGGCGAGAGGACCGACCCCTGAGGAACTCCACAAATGAGAGACCTCGCGGTCGACCTCTGCCCCCCTGCCAACACCGACTGCGAACGTCCCAAGAGATAGGAGGAGAACCACTGTAAAACTGTGCCTCCCACTCCCAATCCCCTGAGACGCCGCAGCAAGATACCATGGTCGATGGTATCGAAAGCCGCCGAGAGGTCTAATAGGACTAGGACAGAGGAATGCCCCCTGTCCCGAGCCCTCCAGAGATCATTCACCAGCGCGACCAATGCCGTCTCCGTGCTGTACCCGGGCCTGAAACCCGATTGGTACGGGTCTAGATAATCCGCTTCATCCAGGACCAAAGGGAGCTGATGCGCCACCACACTCTCAACAACCCTCGCAAGAAAGCGAAGGTTGGAGACAGGACGAAAGTTGTTCAATACAGCCGGGTCCAGGGCAGGCTTCTTGAGGAGAGGCCTCACCACCGCCTCCTTCAAGACGGCGGGGAAGATACCCTCACTCAAAGAGGCCGATATAACTGCCTGGAACCAGCTGCGTGTCCTCTCCCGGGCTGCATAAACCAGCCAGGAAGGGCACGGGTCCAGTAAACATGTGGTGGCGCTAGCATGCCAAGTCAGTAATTGTTTTCAGGCCACATATAATTTTGATGCCCAAGATGTGAAAAACTAAAGCTAACAATTAAAATGTTAGAAATACAATTAATTCATCACATTTTTTATATTTTGACAAAAATACTTGTTATGAGTAGTAGGCAGTGAGGGAAGGATACAGGAGTGACTTGGATGTCTGCTTGCAAAGTAGGGCTGGCTGGGGACACTGGTAGTTGACAGGTGAGCCCTCTTCCTTCCTGGAAACAGTTGGTGATATGCTGAGGTAGGAACAGGGGGTTCAGCTTTCTTCATGGTTCATTGCTATCTTTGTACCTTTGGCAGGTAATTCTGCAGGTCAGCCGAGGAGGAGGAGAAATGATTTCCAACACTCTTGCCAGCTTCCACAAGCAACCTCAGTGGGGAAGTTGGCAGAAACTTGGAAGTTGTTCATGCTCCTGCTTTTTTTTTTACTGCCTGTGGTCATTTTGTTTCTTTGTTTAAATAAAGAAATACTTTTGAAAGGTTGACCCAGTGGGTCATAGGTTCTCTAGTGCAGGGGTCCCCAACTGCAGTCCATGGACCAGTACCAGGCCGTGGCATGCCAGCAACTGGTCCACACAAACAAGCAATGGCCCATTCGTGGAATGCAGGCAGCTTAAAAAACCTCTCTATGGAATTGGTCCCTGGTGCCCAAAAGGTTGGGGACCTCTGCTCTAGTGTGTCACATGCTGTCTGGTGTTACCTAAAATTTGATCTGTTCTTCATCCAATTCCTAAAACTAGATAAAGAAAACCCAATTAAACAAACAAGTCAAAAACGTTATACTTGTTCATTTATTTGAGGAAATTATTCAATATGCGCATGTCAACCCAAAACATAGAAATCAACGCAAAACACACAAACAATTGAAAACACACAAGTCATATGACTAAAAAATTCTTATAGAAGTGTCATGGAAGGACCTGAAGCAAGTAATTCATCAATGTATTTGATTTGAAACCGTTCTGTAAGGGAGAATGGGGTAAAATTCCTCCAAGCCAATGTGGAGGATTGATGAGCAATTATTGGAAATGTTTAGTTGCAGTTATTCTTGCCCAATGGGAGCACCCCAGTTACCAAAAGCCGTGATTAACATACTTTTGTCATGTAATATAGCTATTTTTATCAATAAATAAAGGAACAATATAATGTGTTTGTCTTATTTGTTTCAGTGGGTCTCTATCAGTTTTAGAAGTTGTGTGGAAAACATACCACATTTTAGACCATCTTTATGCAGAAATATTAAAAATTCAAAAAGGTTCACAAACTTTTATATACTACTGTCCATGTATTTTTATAATATTAAAAAATGGGTAATATATTTTTCAGTTAAAATCACATACCTTTATATTAGCACTAACTTAATATATTTTCTGGAACTTTTCATTTAAAATGTTCATCTGTTAAAATCTTGCATTAGTTATTAATTTCTTCCTAGAAGTTGATGGCTATAGGTAGAAGTGAAGTTGTGCCCTCAAACATTGATATATCTGTCCAGTACAAGAAAAAACTACTCCTTTTCAATGACTAGTGGGAATTAAATGTAAAATAATATACAACACAACATTTAATAAAGGGTTCCATATGAACGAAATATGCAGGGTTCCTGAATTTGGTATAGTATGCTAAAAATAAGCTTTCAGATTAGAAAAATACAATTTAAACAAGAAAGGAGATAAAATTTTCCAAGACATACTCCAAGATAAAAGATTAGCTGAAAGGGAGTATGTGTGTATATCTTAGAAACTAATATGCCTAGTGTGATAACACAATAGTGGTGGTAATGATGTAGTTTCCATGGCAACTGGTTCACTGGAGGGCTAGACCTCTGTCTAGGGTGCTGTCAGTATGTGTGGAGTTTCCAAGGAAGAAAGTCCCAAAGAAGGTTTGCTTCACTTAATCCAGTTTTAATTGAACTCCAGAGACTTTGAAGTGAATCTACAGACAAGGCAGATACCATTCCAGCAAGGAATGAAGGCCTGTTTTAGCTGCCACCAGACTCCTAACTTTTTCTAGTTAATGCTTCAGAAATTGCTTATAGAAGCTTTTTTTGACTATCTGAAGTTATATTTAAGGTTCTATTCAAAGAAAAATTGTAATTATAACCATGATTTATCATTTAATATTAGGTAAGAACTGTTGTTACATTTTTAATGATTAGCTACTAATTGAATAATCCAGAATATTAACTAAAGGAATGAAAGTTATATTTGTACAGACTTGGATTGCAGAGCTTGGTCTTGGATACAGAATTATAGATGTCAAATATTTCCTTTTGCCTTGTAATATTTAATGATACAATATGCTAGAATACCTTTATTCTGGTCAGTTGGTGACAGTATACTGCATTGTGGAACTGTAAAGTAGGGTTAATGTAATTGTTTTATATTTTTAGAGGTAACTATGGAAGAGTAGGAGAAGCCATTTATCTTCCATAATGTTTACTTTTGTACTGAATACTAGAAGTGAGGCAACTTTGAAAAACAAATTGTAATAAAATATATGGAAGAAGAAAGTATTTTTCAGGAAGAAATAAACTCTGGATGGAGGGATGGGTGGGACAAATTTTCTCCTGGTAAGATTCAGCAGGTTGAAGTAATTTCCCCCCCCCAGGAGTATATAATGGAAAAGAGTAAATCAAAACCCAGATGGGATACAGATTAGAGCAGGGGTCTTCAAACTTGGCCCTTTTATGACTTGTGGACTTCAACTCCCAGAATTCCTCAGCCAGGCTCGCTGGCTGAGGAATTCTGGGAGTTGAAGTCCACAAGTCATAAAAGGGCCAAGTTTGAAGACCCCTGGATTAGAGTATTGAGCTAGGTCCAGAGAATCCCAGTTGTGTTTATATTTACAGGATTATTCTTATCTCATCCTAAATAACCTTAGAGGTACAGTATTGAAATACTCTGTATGTGTCACCTTGAGTTCCAGATTAAAATAGTATAATAGTTGTTAGCAATAATAGTATTTACAGAACAGTAATGGTTTCTGCCCTTGTTTTGCTATTTAGTTCATGTTTCCTCATCTTAGCGGTTACCTATTTTTTATGTGAACATAAATTAATTATATATAAATGATTTTCAGTTTTGTTTGGTTCTTAAACTGTGTGGTTTAAGTTTTTATCATTGTGAAACTTTATGGTTGATGAAAAGAAACCTTCCCTCACTAGACTACCAGAGTAGCAATGTAGACTGAAGTCTGTTCCATAGACAGTGGAACCAACCATGTAGAATGAGGAGCTGATGAATGGACCTTTTTGGAATTTCTCTCTGGAAAAGGCAGGGATTGCACATAAGGGCTCCAGACAAGAAGACCATAAGAACTTTGGGAGCTGAAGGATTTCCAACTTTGCTCAAACCACATTTTCAAAAAGACACTTGGTTCATATATTTCCTCTCTTAATCACTTCTGTAAATAGCTTATTAAGAGCTTCTTGGATATTAGGAATCTTCATTACACCAGGTAACTCTCCTGCAATGCTTGGTGAAAGAATATTTATGCAAATTTAAGAACTTACAATTTTTTAAAATTCAGGAATAAATAGAAAAAGGGTGACTAGAACATTGGGTTTAGAAAGCTTTAAACAAGGGGCTGGATGGATTTGAAATAAGATTTGAAATTTGAAATTAAGTATAAGAAATCTTCCCATAGGAAAATTTTATTTTTATCCTGTCTTTATTATTTTTATAAACAACTGAAAGTGGTGAACATAACTAATAATCTTCTCTCTTCATATTTTCCCCAGAACACCAACTCTGTGAGATGAATTGGGCTGAGAGATAGTGACTGGCCAAAGTTGCCCAGGCAGCTTTCATGCCTAAAATGGGATTAGAACTCACAGTCTCCCACTTTCTAGCCTGGTACCTTAACCACTAGACAAACTGTTTATTAGGAAAAAAACATTAGATGGGATTTTGAAAGTTAGACACTAAAGGGAATTAAAAAGAACTAACGATTATAACTAAAAGAGAAGAGACCCATTAATAGAGAATGGAGCAAGATACTGTAACTTTGGAAGAATTCAAGGAAACCTCCATTTAAAAGCTACTTTTAAAACTGTCCAATCATAAAACTGCATTTAAAAGTGGTTGTAAAAGAGGAACAGATTTTACTGGATAAGATTAGTACTAAGACTGATTTGAATGTGGATTTAAAAATTAAAGCTTACAAAAATGATAGGGAAAAGATTATTAGTAGGTCTCTACTCTTTTAATTATAATCTTTAATTCTTTTTTATATTATATAAAACTGGCTAATGTCTTAATTAATTAAAAGAACTATACAAATAACAAACCAGAACAGTCATTTGGATAACTTTTTTCTTTTGGATTTAAAAAAAACCAGATTAATACATCTCTTTTGTAAGTTCAAAATAAGAAAGTTATCCAAATCACTTTTCTGGTTTTGAAGGAGAGAAAATGAAAAGAAATCAAGTTCTGGGATACTATTTAAAGGAATTAAAGATCAAGATCATTAAAAACAGGAAAGGAATATGGTTTATTTGATCAAAGTTAAAATATATATGTTGTTTCTGGTAACTCTTCATGACTTTTGCTGATTAGGACTGAATGATGAGATTTTCAGAATTTTTTTAGAGATAAGAGATATGGGAAGAAGATAACCTTTGTTGTAATATCAAAGAAAGTGAAAAGTTAAAAAAAAATCTTTGTACTAATACTTGTGAAATTTGGCTTATCTGAAACCAGTTGGCTTATTTGATCAAGGTTAAAATATATACTGTATGTTGTTACTAATAACTTTTTATGGACTTTTGCTGATTAGGATTGTAGGATCAAACTTGAAGAATTAGTTTATAGATAAGAGTAGAAATTTAGGAAGAAGATGATATATGAAGAAGAAATCCTTTATTGTAATATCAGAGAAGGTGATATGTTATTGAAATTGTTTGTTCATGCTTGATGAAGGGAGAAATTATATTTTATCTTTTTATTTATTATATTGGTTATCGGGGGTTTTTGCTCTGCATTTTTTATATTTTTCTTAGTTTGTATTAATTTTATATCTTTTAAACTGTAAATTTTAATAAAAATTATTGCAAAGAAAGAAAGAAACTGTTCCACATTCTTGAGTAGTGGTACTGATTCATTTGAATTGATCATGCTTCTCTTCTTAATTTTGAGTATAAAATAACTAAAGATAAACAGGCAGGGTATATATTTACTGTACACCTTTTCATAAATCAGTGAAGCAATTGCTTATTTTAAAAATGTATCTTATATTTGTTTTTATCAGATACTTGCATATACGGATGGACTGCATGGGAAATGGCTGTTTTCAGAGATTCGATCAGTATTTTCTCGACGCTATCTATTGCAGAATACAGCATTGGAAATCTTTATGGCTAACAGAGGTAATTCTGGAAATGAGATCTTTTACGAGTTTGAAGTATCTATTCATTCGCTTACCATGTAAGATTACAATTTCCTAATAAATACCAGTCAGAAATGTTGAAATTTCTATGACTTTCACACATGAAGGGAATGCAAGCCCATCCAGAATTTTTTTTTAAAAAAACCCAACAGAAAATCTCCAGATCCAGGAGCCTTAACACCCATAGCATCTAGCTAGGACAGGGGTAGGGATGTATTATCAGGATACCTATGATATTTAATACTGTGTTAATGAATGACCTTATCCAGCAAGTTTACATAGATGGTAAATAGAAGCAGAGGCAGTGTAAAGACATGAGGGACCTCTCAAAGTAAAGGATTAGATCTTTTCCCTCCTATCAAGAACTGGACCTGGAGAAAGGGAGAGAACCACCACGATACTCCTCTTATTTCCCGCCCGCCCCCCAAAGTTGTCCAGAAGGATACCTTGTTTAATGATACCAAAAGCCCCTGAAAAGATCAAGAAGGGCCTGGCTGGGTCCTGAACTTTAATGATAATCTACATATGGAAATATTAATGTACAAGATGTTTCCCACCAATGAATGCCTAAAATGCTAAGATAGGAAGGAGCACTGATTGATTTATCATACAGGTCCAACAATCAAAATTCTCAGACGTCTTTGGTTTGTGGAAATTCTCAGTTAAGGCATAGTCACAGGGAACAGTTGTTACTACTACAACCTTCATCACAATATAGCAAGAATAGCAAGGCTTCCTGCATTATAATCTGAGAAAGTTCAAAGTAATAAATGGCAAAGTGATAGACAACATAAATGCATTATGAGAATAAAGATGTGGGAAGGAGAAAAAGTAATCTCTCCACAGAAAATGCATCTGAAATATAGAAATGTAGCATGTTCTGCATTTCTAGATCATCAACAGTATCAAAAGAAACTAAAAAGTGGACATTAGTGATTGCCCATTTTGGTAACTTTTTCATGTCTCAGATTTAAATTGCTTGTATGCCTCCTGGAACCTTCTCAATTTTAGCTGTTAACTTCAAGTGCTTCTTATAAAGGCATATTAAATAAGATTTTTTGTTATTTACCTCCAAAATGCCTCATTATTTTATGTTGTATATTCAGTTATAAGTACTTTAGAAAAATCAACAAATTTAATTTGGAACTTAGTTTACAAAACCTGGATTCTTTAATGAATTTTTTATATGCCAGCTTTCATAACATAATGATAAAGATAACTTAGCGCTTGGTAAATTCTTTTGTCCAAATGATAACATGACAATTCATTTTATGGAAAGTGAGCACTGTGTTGTTAACACTGTAACATTGTGTTGGGATAATGTCTTAAAAAATGCATTGCGTTTTCACTATTCTGTTATATGATTTATTATCCAAGAACCACTGTGTAAATAACAGTGAATAATGTCTAAATGTTTCTTGTACATAGTTGCTGTCAAGTTCAACTTTCCGGATGCTGCAACTGTAAAAAAAGTAATCAATTGTTTACCTCGTGTTGGAATTGGAACTAGTTTTGGTTTGCCTCAAACCAGGTATATTAACACTAACTCTTGAGAACAATTTCAGCTGACAATGTTGCAATATAGAGTTGAAATGTAGAAAGCAAATAGCCAAAGTCAGGAATAAGGTTCAAAATCTAGGAAAAGAAAGCAGTCCCTTAAAAAAAAAATTTTTAGTTGGTAACAGCAGACTGTGCCTTATACTTTGGCATACTAAGCTATGATTTATTTTATTTGTTTTTGACTTCTTGGTGTGAATCCAGTTAGCTACTGTTTATTCAGTAAACCGGTTAAACAAACAATAGTTTTATGTAATCTGTGACCAATCTTGAAGTCTATTAGATTCTAGAAAAAGAAATGATAATTGGTGTTTGCTAATATAAGTTATAATGATGTACATAATTAACAGAATGAATAATAATATTAAAATAAAGAATCTATAATATAATTAATGTATATCTGATCACCAGAAGAAAGCAAAACCCAAAAGTATATATATTATTTCAACATAATATGTGCATTTGTTCTCTCTGGATTGATAGGAGAAGAAGCAGAGGACCAGGCATTTACACTTTTATTATGCTTCAAATTGGATTCTTGCATAGGGCAGGGTATTATACTCACAAATATTCCCTTCCACTTTGAAAATTCTATAATTTATTAATATAAAGTGGCAAATTAGTTGAACACAGTATTTTGGAATCATTTAATCATTACAGTGAACGCTTTGTTCATATAAACAGACTATCGGGTGACATTAGTGGAGAAATATCAGTGTAAACGAGACTATGCATGCATATAATCTTCAAATATTTTTCTAGAAAACATGTTTTCTGAGTTCTGTGTTTATGGTATGTTTATTCTGAAGCTAGCTTTGTATAAGTCAGAAAATCCTATAGAAATGGTTAATCTGGCAGTGAAATTCTAGGATTCCAAGAGTTGAGCGTTAACATCCATTTAATTATTATTGGAACTCTCACTGAAGAGCAGTAGTTAAGCACTTTAAATGTATGATACGTATCATAAATAGATATTATATTATGATGATAGTTAAATATATTTTGGACTAATTGCTATATTAAAGCACATCAAAACAATTTCTAAACTATGCAATACAAAAGAATGAATAAAAAGGTGATATATATATATATATATATATATATGTGTAAATTACTAACAAAGAATTAAAGGGAAACTGAGATGCATTTCTGACTTATTAGTCGTCATCAGCCAGCCATACCCTTCTGAGATTCGAACCATGGGCTGATTGCATATGAGGCAGTGTTATTTGCCTCTAAGCCACAAGGTCTCTCTCGCTCTGTTAGCTTTTTTTCTGCAAGGGAAGATATGTTTCAAATGTTAACTCTTTAGATTACCTTGCTAGGCCCCAAACATGGGGCAAATCTTTATTTCCTGCTTTCAGCCTATCTTGAAGGCTATCGAACAGGCAGTAGTCACACCGGACAATTCCTATATTTGTGTAAATTACTAACAAAGAATTAAAGGGAAACTGAGATGCATTTCTGACTTATTAGTCGTCATCAGCCAGCCATACCCTTCTGAGATTCGAACCATGGGCTGATTGCATATGAGGCAGTGTTATTTGCCTCTAAGCCACAAGGTCTCTCTCGCTCTGTTAGCTTTTTTTCTGCAAGGGAAGATATGTTTCAAATGTTAACTCTTTAGATTACCTTGCTAGGCCCCAAACATGGGGCAAATCTTTATTTCCTGTTTTCAGCCTATCTTGAAGGCTATCGAACAGGCAGTAGTCACACCGGACAATTCCTATATTTGTGTAAATTACTAACAAAGAATTAAAGGGAAACTGAGATGCATTTCTGACTTATTAGTCGTCATCAGCCAGCCATACCCTTCTGAGATTCGAACCATGGGCTGATTGCATATGAGGCAGTGTTATTTGCCTCTAAGCCACAAGGTCTCTCTCGCTCTGTTAGCTTTTTTTCTGCAAGGGAAGATATGTTTCAAATGTTAACTCTTTAGATTACCTTGCTAGGCCCCAAACATGGGGCAAATCTTTATTTCCTGTTTTCAGCCTATCTTGAAGGCTATCGAACAGGCAGTAGTCACACCGGACAATTCCTATATTTGTGTAAATTACTAACAAAGAATTAAAGGGAAACTGAGATGCATTTCTGACTTATTAGTCGTCATCAGCCAGCCATACCCTTCTGAGATTCGAACCATGGGCTGATTGCATATGAGGCAGTGTTATTTGCCTCTAAGCCACAAGGTCTCTCTCGCTCTGTTAGCTTTTTTTCTCTGCAAGGGAAGATATGTTTCAAATGTTAACTCTTTAGATTACCTTGCTAGGCCCCAAACATGGGGCAAATCTTTATTTCCTGTTTTCAGCCTATCTTGAAGGCTATCGAACAGGCAGTAGTCACACCGGACAATTCCTATATTTGTGTAAATTACTAACAAAGAATTAAAGGGAAACTGAGATGCATTTCTGACTTATTAGTCGTCATCAGCCAGCCAAGATAGGCTGAAAACAGGAAATAAAGATTTGCCCCATGTTTGGGGCCTAGCAAGGTAATCTAAAGAGTTAACATTTGAAACATATCTTCCCTTGCAGAAAAAAAGCTAACAGAGCGAGAGAGACCTTGTGGCTTAGAGGCAAATAACACTGCCTCATATGCAATCAGCCCATGGTTCGAATCTCAGAAGGGTATGGCTGGCTGATGACGACTAATAAGTCAGAAATGCATCTCAGTTTCCCTTTAATTCTTTGTTAGTAATTTACACAAATATAGGAATTGTCCGGTGTGACTACTGCCTGTTCGATAGCCTTCAAGATAGGCTGAAAACAGGAAATAAAGATTTGCCCCATGTTTGGGGCCTAGCAAGGTAATCTAAAGAGTTAACATTTGAAACATATCTTCCCTTGCAGAAAAAAAGCTAACAGAGCGAGAGAGACCTTGTGGCTTAGAGGCAAATAACACTGCCTCATATGCAATCAGCCCATGGTTCGAATCTCAGAAGGGTATGGCTGGCTGATGACGACTAATAAGTCAGAAATGCATCTCAGTTTCCCTTTAATTCTTTGTTAGTAATTTACACAAATATAGGAATTGTCCGGTGTGACTACTGCCTGTTCGATAGCCTTCAAGATAGGCTGAAAACAGGAAATAAAGATTTGCCCCATGTTTGGGGCCTAGCAAGGTAATCTAAAGAGTTAACATTTGAAACATATCTTCCCTTGCAGAAAAAAAGCTAACAGAGCGAGAGAGACCTTGTGGCTTAGAGGCAAATAACACTGCCTCATATGCAATCAGCCCATGGTTCGAATCTCAGAAGGGTATGGCTGGCTGATGACGACTAATAAGTCAGAAATGCATCTCAGTTTCCCTTTAATTCTTTGTTAGTAATTTACACAAATATAGGAATTGTCCGGTGTGACTACTGCCTGTTCGATAGCCTTCAAGATAGGCTGAAAACAGGAAATAAAGATTTGCCCCATGTTTGGGGCCTAGCAAGGTAATCTAAAGAGTTAACATTTGAAACATATCTTCCCTTGCAGAAAAAAAGCTAACAGAGCGAGAGAGACCTTGTGGCTTAGAGGCAAATAACACTGCCTCATATGCAATCAGCCCATGGTTCGAATCTCAGAAGGGTATGGCTGGCTGATGACGACTAATAAGTCAGAAATGCATCTCAGTTTCCCTTTAATTCTTTGTTAGTAATTTACACAAATATAGGAATTGTCCGGTGTGACTACTGCCTGTTCGATAGCCTTCAAGATAGGCTGAAAACAGGAAATAAAGATTTGCCCCATGTTTGGGGCCTAGCAAGGTAATCTAAAGAGTTAACATTTGAAACATATATATATATATATATATATATATATATATATATATATATATATATATATATATATATATATATATATATATATATATATATATATATATATATATATATATATATATAATAAAAAGGTGAGGGGAAAAAGAAAGAGAAAAACATATTATTTATCCAAGGCTCATAAGGAAAGGACCTGTCTAAACAAAGATTTGTTGGCTTCTCAGAAGCTGAGATAGTAAAAGCTTTATGAACCTTCTCCTCAGAGTCTCTTGGAGTAGAGGCACAAATCTAGAAAAGGCCTGTTACAAGTGACTGCAAGTTGATACTCTTTCATTCTAAGTGTCCTCAACAGAACTCTCCCAATTATCTCTGTGGTATATTTTTGTTCCAGATTGCTTAGTGACTTAAGCTGACATGTCTTTAAACTTTTATATTTCAGACGTATTTCTATGGCCACTCCACGTCAAATCTTTAAAGCTTCAAATATGACTCAGCGATGGCAACACAGAGAGATTTCAAACTTTGAATATCTTATGTTTCTTAATACCATTGCAGGTAATAACGGAAATCCCTTAAAGACAATTAATTTGAACAAATTTGGCATAGTATTTTCTGAAAATTAATTAGAAGAATTTGAGTCTCTCTCTTTTTAAATAAATGCTCTTGCTCTTGCTTGTTACTGGTATTTCTTAACATTTATAATCCCTGTACATTATTTAATCACTTATTTTTCAACATTTATCTGCCTCCCAGTTCATAAAACTCCAGGTGGTTTGCAATAATATAAAAATACAGAAATCAATCACTTGAATCCAAACTCAGTGTTAAATATAAATGATAAAATGGCAGCCCATCAGCATATAAGTCAATGAAAAACCTTTAAAAACATCTGAGATATTCCCGATTAAATAATATTGTTCTTACCAGGTGAAAATATCAGTAGGGTGATGCAGGGCATACCCTGTGTCTTTAGTTATAGTGCATGTCATATTTATTTCTTGATATACCAAGAAGTCTACACTGATTATTGTTAATTCAATATTATTTTCAGTATTATATTCATTTAATTTGCAACTTTTCGTTAGTTAACTATTTTTAACAAGATGACTTCCTGTATCATTGGTCAGTTTACTAAGAAACGTAGAAAAGGTTACATTCTCCATATGACTTCTGCAGTACAACCTTGTAGCTTCACATTAATTCCTTAGTTTAAATTGTCTTTCATAAGAATTCATTATTTCAGTCTTAAAAATATGGAATTTTTAAAAGACAGATGGTAAATGAGAACTCTTGTCTATATTTTATTTCCTAAAGTTGGATTTATTCCAATAAGGTTTAGTAAAGTTTTCTTTAACTTTGTGCCTGCAAAAAAAATAATAATAATCATTGCTCTTTCTCACCAGGGCGTACATACAATGATTTAAACCAGTATCCAGTATTTCCTTGGGTGATCACTAACTATGAATCAGAAGAGTTGGACCTTACACTTCCAAGTAATTTCCGAGATTTGTCAAAGGTACTTTAATTTTTTTAAACTGAGTATACATAAAATCCTTGGCACCCTCTGAACATGATTATTTGTTTGCAGATGTTTCATTACTCACCTATGGGGTTTGCCCCTTGTTTATACCTTGAGCCATGGTGGCACAGTGGTTAGAATGCACTTATTGTTGGCTAACACTGCTCAGTGCCAGGAGTTTGATCCTGTCTGGCTCAAGGTTGATTCAGCCTTCCATCCTTCCAAGGTAAAATGAGGACCCAGATTGTCAGGTGCAATATGCTGATTTCATTTGTAAGCCATTTAGAGAGTGCTGTAAAGCACTATGAAGTGTGCTGTCTAAGTGTTATTACTATTGCTATTATATATAGTAACTTTATTTATTTATCACAATTTTAAACTGCCTATCACCCTCAAAGATAATAGACAATAAAAAAGTTAAGGAAACAAAAAAAAAAACAAAAAAAACCACAAAAAACCCAGAATATATATCCTCTCCAGCAGCCAATGCTCAAATAAGCATAGATTAACACCAGGCAAATAATCAAGCAGAAAACACTAATGCAGGAATCACCGAGGGAAACCCGTGCCTCCACAAAACTGGCAGATGAGAGCTTCAAGGATTCCACAGTTAAAGTTATAGAATTCACTTCTACAAGAAATAAATGATGTCTGTGAACATGAATGCTATAAACTAGAAGGGAGCAAATTGAGAATTAAGCTTTCAATAACTGTTCAGCATGATATAGTATTTAGTAATATAATTTAGTATTATAAATATTATTTATATTAGTAATATAAATTAGTATTATTTTGTTGCAGAATAAAGAGTGAGAAGAGACCCTTGTGCTAGAATCAGGTTGGCCAATTTAGATGACTGGTTAGGCCTTTGGGTCTGATTAGCAGCTCTTGTTTTGTTCTAGGCATGCTGTTGTACTGAAGCCAAACTAATTGTTTCCAAACTAATTTTTATAAGTTTTATTTTTTATTTATTTATTAATTTTATATGCTGTCTGTCTTACTGTTGAAAGACTCTTGGTGGTTAAAGGTTACCTGTATGATACAAAAATTCTGTAACAATAGAAAAAAGTTGATAACTAAGCTTTTGGTCTGAGAAGTGAGCTTTCATTCTCATCCTATAACTCGAACTGAAATGTTTTTGGAGTTTGCCCCCATTCCTTTATTTTGCTGGTATTGGTTGTTATTTATATAGTGTTTTAATTTTGGCTTTAATCCTTGTTTGTGCCTAGAGTCTCTATATTGTGTGATAACGGCTATTGTGAATAAACAAATCAATAAACAAACCAGTAGATAATGCTGTCTAGTCTAGTCTAACATAATTTGTATGTTTAATTTATTAAAAAGAAGTAAGTATCTGCTTTAATTGAACTGCCTTGTTTGTCATATTTTCAATCGTGCCGAGGAGTTTGGTCAACATCTGTCGGATAAAATCGCTCGGATTCGGACCGGTTTGGACTCCAGCTGGGCAGAGTCTGATGATCAGGACACGGGCGGTCTTGTCAATGTTATCTGGGAGGAGTTCGATTCTGTGACCCCTGATGAAGTGGACAGGATTATGGGGAAGCTGAGTTCCACCACATGCTTATTGGACCCGTGCCCTTCTTGGCTGGTTTACGCAGCTAGGGAGAGGACACGAGGCTGGCTCCAGGCGGTTATATCTGCTTCTTTGAGTGAGGGTTATTTCCCCACCGTCTTGAAGGAGGTGGTGGTGAGACCTCTCCTCAAGAAGCCTGCCTTGGACCCAGCTGTATTGAACAACTTCCGTCCAGTCTCCAACCTTCGCTTTCTTGCGAAGGTTGTTGAGAGTGTGGTGGCGCATCAGCTCCCTCTGGTCCTGGATGAAGCGGATTATCTGGACCCTTACCAATCGGGTTTCAGGCCCGGGCACAGCACGGAGACGGCATTGGTCGCTCTGGTGAATGATCTCTGGAGGGCTCGGGATAGGGGGCATTCCTCTGTCCTAGTCCTATTAGACCTCTCGGCGGCTTTTGATACCATCGACCATGGTATCCTGCTGCAGCGTCTCAGGGGATTGGGAGTGGGAGGCACGGTTTTTCAGTGGTTCTCCTCCTATCTCCTGGGACGCTCGCAGTCGGTGTTGGCAGGGGGGCAGAGGTCGACCCCTAGGACTCTCGCTTGTGGAGTTCCTCAGGGGTCGGTCCTCTCGCCTCTCCTGTTCAACATCTATATGAAGCCGCTGGGTGAGATCATTCATGGTTTTGGAGTTGGGTATCATCAATATGCTGATGATACCCAACTTTTTATTTCGACCCCAAACCACCCCAGTGATGCCCTCGCTGTGATGTCCCGTTGCCTGGAGGCGGTTCGGGTCTGGATGGGGAGGAACAGACTTCAACTCAACCCTGACAAGACTGAGTGGCTGTACATTCCGGCTTCCCGAGACACCTGGGATGTTCCACCTCTTTCTATGGGGGGTGAGCTTTTACCCCCTGTGGATAGGGCTCGCAACTTGGGAGTCCTCCTAGATTCACGACTCACTTTGGAGGATCACATAGTGGCCGTGACTAGGGGGGCTTTTGCCCAGGTTCGCCTGGTGCGCCAGTTGCGGCCCTATCTGGATCGGGAGGCCTTGTGTACGGTCACTCATGCGCTCGTGACCTCTCGCCTAGACTACTGTAACGCTCTCTACATGGGACTTCCCTTGAAGACTACTCGGAGGCTCCAACTGGTACAGAATGCGGCCGCGAGAGTTGTCTTGGGAGTTTCCCGGTACTCCCATGTTACACCTTTGCTCCGTGAGCTGCATTGGTTGCCAGTTGTCTTCCGGGTAAGGTTCAAGGTTTTGGTTATGATCTTTAAGTCCCTACATGGCATGGGTCCGCGATACCTCGAGGACCACCTGCTGCCGGCGTCGACTCCCCTCCGCCCTGTGCGCGCCCACAGAGAGGGCCTCCTCAGGGTGCCTCCTGTCAAGGAATGTCGACTGGTGGCCCCCAGGGGGAGGGCCTTCTCTGTGGGTGCTCCGGCGTTATGGAATCAACTGCCGGTCGAGCTCCGGATGGCATCAGACCTCCGATCCTTCCGTCGCGGGTTGAAGACCCATTTATTTGAACTAGCGGGTCTGGCCTGATGGGGGTACTTGGGTTTTTTATTGGTTTGTTTTAGTATTCTGGTTTTAACTTGGGCATTAATTTAATTATTTTTTAATGTTTGTATTGGTGTTTATATTTATGCCCTGTGAACCGCCCTGAGTCCCTTTGGGAGAAGGGCGGTATAAAAATCTCAATAAATTAAAATTAAAATTAAATTAAATTTACTATTTCCCTCTCCATGTAGAATTGTTAACAATATAGCCATGTCCTGTTTTTAGGGGCATGTAAGCTTCATGGACTGAAGAATTATCTATTCCAGAAGGCAAATGACACTATATTTTAGTAGTTGGTACTATAATATGATAGCAATGCCTACATTTTGGTTTATTACTGCTACCGTCATCCAGGCTATACGTGCACATGGAAGTGAGGATTTGCATTTTTTCAATATGCATCTAAACTTAAGACAACTATAAAAAAAATTAGTAACTTTTTACCACGTCTTAATTTACAACCAATGAGCATTCCATATTCCATATCTTATCTAACAAACTAATCTATAAAGCATCATCATTTCAATCCTGGTATCAGCAAAAGTCCATTAAGGGTTGCCAGAAATAACAATATATTTTGACTTTGATCAAATAAACCAACTTTATATTCTTTCCTTTTACTTCTAACAATCTTCATCTATAGCCCATTCAAATAATGTCATAGATCTTGATTCTTTTCATTTCTTTTTTAACCCTTCTCACAAGATTTAAGAAACCTATTTTGTAAATGCAATACTAAAGAATGACTCAGGTCACTCTTTTGGTCTACTCACTGTGTCTTCATTATTTGCTCACTTTTTGCAGAGCCACTCTGCTGTTTCTTCCTCTGTATATCCATATGTGAGTGTCAGGACCCACCCCAATCCACATCTTAGGAAAATAAAGAACTCTTGGAGCCAGGACTTGTCCAAAAGGAGTTTTTACTAGGACATGATTGGTTGTGGAAATACAAGACAGGATCTGGCATTGTGTTACACTTTGATACTTTATAAAGAGTTCCCAGTTCAACCCCCTCCCCTCAAACCCATTTGGTCAGACCCACATCAATTTAACTTAGGTGTCAAACCCTTTCATGGGAAAGAGGGATCTTCCCGTGTCTTTATGACTATTGCCTCCTTCCTTTTCAGATTCAAATGGAGATACAAACCAGATCTCCTTCTCCCTTCCCTCCCTTTGTTGTCCTCAGTTCGAAAGGCTTTCCCTGGTCTTTGAAGACAGCCTACAGGCAGGCTGAATAACCATCTTCTCTTCTCCCCTCGGGAAAATGGCAGAATTCAGGGAGGCGTGTAATATTTTAGATATACATTTATGAATGGGATATAAATGGATTCTGACAGTTAGCTAATGGGACTTGTGAGCTAATGTCCAACCCAAGTATAAGGTACCTAGCTGAAGAAAGGTTCAGCATAGAGCATTTTGCTAATTAATATAACTATCCATAAATATTCTTGTTGTTTTGTTTTTTTTCCATTCTGCTGAATAGGACTAAGTTTTAAATGAAATTTAGGATATATCTAAAACTAACAGACTTGATATTGACAAATAGACATAATAGAACACTATAATAGAACATAGTTTATAAAGATAGTTGCTATTCTTAAATTATGAACAATTGCACAATTTAAAAAATATTTTGGGGTATATAAAATTTAATGTCTAAAATCTGTAAATATGGCTGAATTTAAATTATAGCATGAGTTAATCTTATGAAGTTCATATTTTTATTTTTTTTTAAATTAAAATATCATCTCTGCATGCCACAGTTGCTTCTAGCACCTTGGATAAATTTCAGAAGCAGCTTCCATGGCAACAAAGTTAAAGAACCTACAGTTCTGCAAACAATTCCTTGGTTTATAATCACCAAATAGTACTGAACTTTTCCAACTGGATTTTTAGTTCTTAAAATCATAGCATTATCTCTATCATTTTGAAACCTTTCCATAATAATATCTTTGTTAGGATAGTTATTGGCCAAGAATGTGATTTAGTTGACTTAAAAATACAATCGCTCCTTTATTCTGATTTAACTTTGAAATCTTGTTTTAAGCAACAAAACGGAATCAAAACAATTGAAATTCTTGTTGTTTAAAATTATTCTGTCCCTGATTATTACATCTTACAAACATTGGAAGAGTACTTCCAGTGGCTTTTTCTCCTTTGGTTTGAGTGTTTCTTTTAAATGAATAAGTGTGCCATATTTTATTTATGAACAGTACATATTTTATTTATGAAATATACATTGCTTCTCATTGTCTTGTTCACATCCTGTCTCCTTTTCAATCCAATCATTTTCTCTCCTCATTTCATCCTCATTACATTGTGATATATTGAAAGGAATCTTATACATGTAATCTATTCCATTAAGTTTTTTGCTTCAACTTTTTATGGCTTCATTAGAAGATGGTTAAAATCCTTTTCTCAGTTACTTTTATTTTCAATCTATACAGGGAGTGCAGAATTATTAGGCAAATGAGTATTTCGACCACATCATCCTCTTTATGCATGTTGTCTGACTCCAAGCTGTATAGGCTCGAAAGCCTACTACCAATTAAGCATATTAGGTGATGTGCATCTCTGTAATGAGAAGGGGTGTGGTCTAATGACATCAACACCCTGTATCAGGTGTGCATAATTATTAGGCAACTTCCTTTCCTTTGGCAAAATGGGTCAAAAGAAGGACTTGACAGGCTCAGAAAAGTCAAAAATAGTGAGATATCTTGCAGAGGGATGCAGTACTCTTAAAATTGCAAAGCTTCTGAAGCGTGATCATCGAACAATCAAGCGTTTCATTCAAAATAGTCAACAGGGTCGCAAGAAGCGTGTGGAGAAACCAAGGCGCAAAATAACTGCCCATGAACTGAGAAAAGTCAAGCGTGCAGCTGCCAAGATGCCACTTGCCACCAGTTTGGCCATATTTCAGAGCTGCAACATCACTGGAGTGCCCAAAAGCACAAGGTGTGCAATACTCAGAGACATGGCCAAGGTAAGAAAGGCTGAAAGACGACCACCACTGAACAAGACACACAAGCTGAAACGTCAAGACTGGGCCAAGAAATATCTCAAGACTGATTTTTCTAAGGTTTTATGGACTGATGAAATGAGAGTGAGTCTTGATGGGCCAGATGGATGGGCCCGTGGCTGGATTGGTAAAGGGCAGAGAGCTCCAGTCCGACTCAGACGCCAGCAAGGTGGAGGTGGAGTACTGGTTTGGGCTGGTATCATCAAAGATGAGCTTGTGGGGCCTTTTCGGGTTGAGGATGGAGTCAAGCTCAACTCCCAGTCCTACTGCCAGTTTCTGGAAGTCACCTTCTTCAAGCAGTGGTACAGGAAGAAGTCTGCATCCTTCAAGAAAAACATGATTTTCATGCAGGACAATGCTCCATCACACGCGTCCAAGTACTCCACAGTGTGGCTGGCAAGAAAGGGTATAAAAGAAGGAAATCTAATGACATGGCCTCCTTGTTCACCTGATCCGAACCCCATTGAGAACCTGTGGTCCATCATCAAATGTGAGATTTACAAGGAGGGAAAACAGTACACCTCTCTGAACAGTGTCTGGGAGGCTGTGGTTGCTGCTGCACGCAATGTTGATGGTGAACAGATCAAAACACTGACAGAATCCATGGATGGCAGGCTTTTGAGTGTCCTTGCAAAGAAAGGTGGCTATATTGGTCACTGATTTGTTTTTGTTATGTTTTTGAATGTCAGAAATGTATATTTGTGAATGTTGAGATGTTATATTGGTTTCACTGGTAAAAATAAATAATTGAAATGGGTATATATTTGTTTTTTGTTAAGTTGCCTAATAATTATGCACAGTAATAGTCACCTGCACACACAGATATCCCCCTAAAATAGCTATAACTAAAAACAAACTAAAAACTACTTCCAAAAATATTCAGCTTTGATATTAATGAGTTTTTTGGGTTCATTGAGAACATGGTTGTTGTTCAATAATACAATTAATCCTCAAAAATACAACTTGCCTAATAATTCTGCACTCCCTGTATGTACATTGTAATAATTTTTATACACTGCAGCTGTCATTATTGCATCTCATAAAAATATTTAAAAGTTGCATAGGTGTATGAGCCGTACTACATCTACAGTATATTCAAATAGAAAAGAATAACATGGAGCACCTGAGGGCTCTTGCATAGCATGTGTTGGCAACTCCTTACAAAAAGCTGCATCTTTTTGTAGACTTTGGAGCTGCTGCTATGTGATCCCAGGAGAAGACAAATTGATTTAAAGATGTTTTGTCAGGTATTACAAAACGATGTTGTGTTCTCCAAATCAATTACTGCCTTTTGAGTACTGATTGCTTCACTGTCCTATCATGTAAATAACTTTTGATGGGACAAATAACAAACCACTAGAAAGTATTCTAGTTATTAGAATACATATCCCATGTAAGATCGTTTACTCTGTCTGTGGCATTTAGCATCATATCAGTCTAAACAAATTGGTAATTTCAGAAAATTCTTCCTTTCGTGACAACATTTCTGTGTGATTGCAAACTCAGTGTCCTCTGGATCAGAGGTCCCCAACTTGTGGTCCGTGGCCAACTACCGGGACATGGCCTATTGGCCACTGGGCCATATGAGTGGTTGGCTGGTGCGTGCGTATGCACATGTACAGCCTCCCTCACGCAAGCGTTGCCACAAGCATCGCAGACATTCGTGGCCCCACTCGCATGAGCATTGCCACTGTTTACAGCCCCACTCATGCCATGAGTGTCATGGGCGTTCAAAGCACCATCATGCGAGCGCTCACGGCCCCACCCACATGTTTGTGCTTGTGCACATACATTTACACCCCCCCCACACACACAAAATCATTCCTTCTTTTCCCCCCTTCCCCCACTCGGGGCCACTAACCATGAAAGGTGGGGGAACTCTGCTCTGGATATAATGTCAAAGATTTTAGATTCCCAATATTACATAGGAATTATGAGGTTTGTAATAACGTTTGTAGAGCACCAGATTCTGAGGCTTACATTATGTGCTAAAAGCTATTCTGTAAAATGACAATGTCATGTGGCTTTCCCCATTTTTCTTCCATTGCTGAGAGGATGTACTCAGCCTGATCCTACTGTATGCAAATAGCTATGCATCAGACACAAATGGCTGTGCCAAGTTTTCTTTCTGAGGCCGCTTGCACTGTTCTCCAAGCCTACTGGTGTTCTTGCAAGAATGGGCATGATATTTGGAGAAGGAATGTTGTGTGCAAAAAAAAGTCACACAATGTAATTTCCATGCAAAATAATTGTTCTATCTAGTTACTTGGTTAAGCCAGTGTTCCACAAATATTTTTCTTCACTCCTCTCAGAGTCATTTTTACCATTTGTTAGAAAGTCCTTATTTTTAAGTGTCCCTGTTGTCATTTGGTAACAACTTTGAAAAATCACTTTTATCCAATAATGAGTAATTTTTGCAGGTTAGGGAAACATTAGATTAAACGGTAACCTCTTCTGGGAACTACATAAAGAGCTAAGTTCTGTGAAAATATGTTGAAAAGGTTGGGTACATATTGCCCTAGAAAACAAAAGTGAGGGGGTATAAAAGCCTTCTTCAGATACATGTATAGAGGAAAATCAAATCCTATTCTCTGTTGTTCCATATTGCAGGAAATAGGATAATGGATAAAGTTATAAGATGGTAGATACTGATTACAGGTAGTCCTCAGTTTATAGACCAGTCACTTAACAACCATTTGAAGTTACAACCAACCTCCCTCCGGCTACTTCTGATGACTCTCCTCTCCCTCCACCATGGTGAAGTGATCATATTTTGGGCATTTGGCAACCAACCTGCATTTACGGTCATTTGCAGCATCGTATAGTCACATGATAATAATTTATGATATTATTTATTTACTTATTTATTTATTTATTTATTTGTTTGTTTTTATAAACCGCCCTTCTCCCGAGGGACTCGGGGCGGTGTACAGAGTAAGGTAGGTATACAGATTGAACAATAGTGAAAACAATAGTAAAAACAAACTGGGACCCCAATTAGAGCTATCAGGCCAGGCCGGACTGCTGGAACAGGTAAGTTTTTAAGTCGCGCCGGAAGGTGCGGAGGTCGGGGGCCATCCGGATTTCGGTTGGCAAGCAGTTCCAGAGGGCTGGCGCACCCACTGAGAATGCCCTCCCCCTGGGGGCCACCAGCCGACATTCCTTGAGCGGTGGCACCCTGAGGAGGCCCTCTCTGTGGGAGCGCACAGGACGGTGGGGTGTTGACATTGGCAGAAGGTGCTCCCGTAGGTAGTCCGGACCCATGCCATGTAGGGCTTTGTATGTCATTGTTAGCACCTTGAACTTCACACGGAAGGCAACTGGAAGCCAGTGCAGCGCACGGAGGAGAGGTGTGATATGGGAGTATCGGGAGGCAGCAATTTTGATTTCCAGCAAAAATTCCCCATTGACTACAATGGATTCACTTGATGGCCATCACAAAAAAAGTTTGTAAAATTGGGAACAATCATGTGCTGATCCACTTAATAACTGACATGACTTATGACGATCATTCCAGCCTCAATTACAGTCATTGATCAAGGGCTTACTCTGTGTAGTGGGTATGTGGGAATGATCTTGGGAGACAGGGCAAAGAGATGCAGCCAAGTGAAGGTCATATAAAAGGCAGCTTAGACCACAGCAGAAATTCTCCCTAGTTCATGGGCCATAAAGGAGACGTGGAGGAGAAATGTACTTTGTAAGATTGATATGGTCTTCCCAGTTGCAATGTATGGCTGTGAAAGTTGGACCATAAGAAAGGCTGAGCGCCAAAGAATTGAGGCCTTTGAACTATGGTGCTGGAGAAGACTCCTACGAGTCCCTTGGACTGCAAGGTGATCAAATCGGTCAGTCCTAGAGGAGATCAACCCTGACTGCTCTTTAGAAGTCCAGATCCTGAAGTTGAAACTCAAATACTTTGGCCACCTAATGAGAAGGAAGGATTCACTGGAGAAGAGCCTAATGCTGGGAAAGATTGAGGGCAAGAGAAGAAGGGGACGACAGAGAATGAGGTGGCTGGATGGAGTCACTGAAGCAATAGGTGTGAGCTTAAATGGACTCCATAAGATGGTAGAGGACAGGAAGGCCTGGAGGAACATTGTCCATGGGGTTGCAATGGGTCAGACACGACTTCGCAGCTAACAACAACAACAAAGATTTATATCAGCCTTTTGAGGTAGACCAGACAGGAAACATGGTAATTCTGTTTGTAAAGTTACGTCAACAGAATCTTAGAAGTCTGGAAGTGCAATTCCCTTGGTTGCATCTCTTTGCCCTCTCTCCCAAAGTTGTTCCCACACACCATTAAAGATTAAATGTTAGAATAAAACCTCAGATCAGTAGAGCTGTTTGCTGTACTAGTTAGATGAGACCAGGAAATCAACTTCAGAGGAAAGCTAAAACTACATTATTGACATTGGCTCTAATAACAGAATCTTGCAAGTGTGATTGTGCTTTCCCGTTCCCTAGAGAGCTGCTTCTATATATCTCTGGTATGGTCATTTTCTTTAGTACCTAAAAGGTGTTCTGCTCACTTTATTCGAATGTGTTTGATTGACACTAGATAGCCATTTATGTAGGATGCTTTAATTTTGATTCTTGCAATGAATGAGGAGCTGGAATTGATGGCTTTAATGAGCCTTTCAGTTCTATGTTTCTATTGAAGACAGATGTTAAATATAGTTTGGAAGCATGTATTCTCATTCTCTCTTTTTATAAGAAAGCACATGGAACTGCATGTGATTGGCATTTCTGGCTCTCTTGAGCAGGGTTCCTAGGCTTCCCCCCCCACAATCCTTTTTCCCCCTCCCACACTTCAAGGGAGAGATTATTCAGTAAATACTGCAACCATATTCTTGCCCAGAGAAGTCCTCTTTGTGGCTGAATAGTGAAGTGCTGACATCTCTCCTTGTTTTCCTTCCTCTTTGTAGTTTAACCAAGGGATGAATGTTCTAAAAATCCTTTCAGAATGAGAGTGCTGATGCAAGTATTTATTAGGCATATTCATATGAAGGAACTAAATAACTAAAAAGGCAAAATGACAATGACATCAGCAGGTTTTATATTAGTCAGTTATATGCACGTACACAAAACACAGGGAGAACAGGTAGACCAAAGTATAATGGATGCAAACAGATTTTTAATATGCTATAAACTAAAATTCTGATCTAAATCTAGCTCCACCATTCCATAGATTTTTTTTTCAGGATCTTCAATCTCAGATTCCTGGGATTGCTTTTTCAGCTTATCTGGCTTTAAATCAAACTGGGAAGAGACTCCTACTCATCCCATGAGTAATGTGCATAAAGAGAAAATGGACCTGCCTCTTCATCTTTTTAAAAAGCTAACCTGAAAGGAAAATCTTTCCATGCCTGATTGGCTCTTTAGCATTTGATTTTCTGGGGTTGTTTGTCTTTGCTCGTTACCTATATTGACAAGTTAGATTTAAGTGACATATCAGATTTAGGATTTCCTTTAACTCTTTCCTGTCTGAATGGCTTCCAGTAAGAATTTATTTTGTGTCACAACTTTTGCAATGAGATTTCTTTACAGTTTGAAACTTCTGGTAAAGGCAATATAAACAAAAACAAAGTTATACTTCTAATGCCTAATAATTTATAATGTGAATTATGCAGTGTGTAGGATATTATATATTGTATTTATTAATGCAATAGTAAGTACCAATTGATCTTTTAAAAGGGGTAGGGAGAATTTTATGTGCTATAAAAGGCATACTGTGATCACAAGCAAAATGATTCATAGTTTAAAAATTACTAAGCATTACTACATTTTCATCAGGGTTTCAAAAATGAGAGGATGTGTGGGAATGTAGCAGAGTTCATGTCCAGTGGTAGACTTGAGTTTCAGAAAATACAATGGAACAAATATGGTTTGGACATTGGATCATTCAGCATAGCCCAAAGTAATCCAATGATCATTAACCATAATAGCATTTACTGGAATGTCCTGAAGACCAGATGTTTCTGGAAGAATGAAAGAACCAAGGTGCATTTGTGTGATACTCTTTATTGTTGTATATCCTGATGGTTTAATGAGTAAGCAATACATTATAATGTCTTCAAGTTCACTTAAGCTAGGTGAATATAAGGAATAACATCTTTTCAGTTGGATAACAATGTTAGGATCAGTCCTCATTTTGGAAACCAAACTAACTTTATTTTTTGCAGTGTAATTAGATTAAATATGGGGCAAATAATGATTTTTGTATCATGAAGTTGGCATGTTATATATGCATTCTGCTTGTCTGTATTGCTTTGGCTGCTTGGTTTATTTTGGTTTTTTTGCTATGTTATTTTGTTTTCCAAATCTGATGATGAAACCCAGCTTAAATAGTGAACCCTCAACAAATATAATTATCAGATATGTACAGTACCTACATACAGTGAAAGAGTTAGATGATATGAAGAAAAACCAAGGCATATGTACAGTTAAAAGATAACATTTGGGTAATTTCAATAGCTAGCTGTAATTTCTCTTGGCAGAACTTTAAAAAAGTCCATGACAAATATTGGCTTTAAAATTCTTGAGCTCTGTTAGCTGCATCTAACTCTAATTGCATCTTTGTAATTGCTGCATCCTTTGCGACAATAAGTAAGATCTATTGCAGTACTATAGGCCAAAGGTCTGCTTTAAGTTGGCTATTTTTTCAGGGAATGCCATTCTCCTGGGTAGATCAGTGAACTACAATTGTAGCACGCTTTGCATAACCTCATTTATGGCCAATGCATCACAACTGGGAATTTCCCAGTTTTGGCACCCATAGAAAATAATACCATTTCAGATTCAATTAAGCAGAGCACTATTTATCTGCTCATTTTAAAACATGATACAAAAAGAAAAAGAAGCTTTCATGGAGAAGATTTTAGAATGTAATGCTTTCCCTTGGAATGGCTAACAATTAGTTAACTATTTAGAAAATCCCATAGCCGTTGTCAGGAAAATATGGATAAGCATAGTAGAATGTATTAGCCCAATACACTGTCTCCATTTTATTATGAAGCTGCTGAGAAAGCAGTGATATAGAGCACTGTCATTACAGATCTATTGTTACAAGGGTTCCACAGTCTTCTGTGTACTGCCATTAATTTATGGTAGAAAACAATATGTAGCCTTCCAAATGCAGCAAAGCAGAATCTTTTAATGAGGTGGATGTTATTACCACAATAAATCAGTGCATTTGTGCAATGTATAATTCAATGTGTATTCCCACTGTAACTTCTCTGAGTAAGCTGATAGTGTATCATTGTCACTGCACAGTCTTATAGTCCTTTATTACTAAGCCCTTCCCCCATTTGGTGATATTTTTTTCCTAATTTGTCTGCAAATAAATGTGGAATGGTTTGATAGTTGTCCTATTGCAAGGTTCTTGAAATCTGGTGTTAAAAAAAGAGGATTAAAAATCAATATGGTAGATTCTTGCTCAGCATATGATACTTTTATTCTTTTTTCAAAAGAGAGTTAAATCAATTCTAACTGGTTTTAGCTTTATATTCAGCAGATGTAATTTTATAACTATTGATCTATAGTGGTCATTTGGAGCTAATAAAAACAAGAGCAGTTAAAAGCATCCATTTGAAAAGCTTTAGTGTTATGTAGTTGCTGCACCAAAAAAGCAAAAGCAACTCATCCACTCTAATATCTTTTTTATAAACAAAAAGCCAGAGCAAAAATTAAGTAGTTTTTATAAAGTTCATTGACAATAAATAAAATAATTAAAATCTGAGTAAGGTATTTTTCCTTCTCTTTCAACTCCTTGGTAAAAGGAATATTCATTAAAAATTTTTAAAATTATCAAATTTCCTACCAGGATATGTTTTAAAAGGCCTGTTTAGTTGTGATAGTATATGAAGGAAGAAATTTTAACAAAATAAAGTTGCATTATCAAATAACAGTTAATTGTATTATGTCTGCTACTAATTTGTACTTCATTTTTAATTGCTATGTTCTAAGTATTAGATCACTGAAATTCTCACATATGATATGTCAAAATCTGCAAATGATATCATATACAACCCATTATCATAGGATTATGTGGAAATACCTTCAAAAGTTCAAGAGGCATTAGCTCCTCCAGTGCCTTTATTACAAAAACATTTCTACTAGATACTGTATAAATAGCTAAGGTGCACATAACAATTTTATAGTTCCCTGCTACTTTTAGACACTAATCCTACCACAACATACAATGTTGACAAGTTTTGCATAGCAGAAGTCAAAATTTGTCAGATGATACAAAAATCAGCTTTAATGCATATTTGGTTTTTAGTTGTTTTGTATTGATAGATTTAGTTAGCCATATATTAGCTTTTATGAGATTTTTTTTGTATGTATATAGTTATTTATCATGGGGTTAGAAATCATTCTAATCTATGGCTAAAGTTATCTTTTTTTCCAGTACTTTCCACATTATGTCAGCCTGTTTAAAAGAAGTTATTGGAAGTCTCACTCCTTAGGATACTTCTTGAAGAACTATTTTTCATTAGGTTTTGAAAATGCTCAGGTTTTAAAAAGCATATTTGGGATACTGATTTCAAATCCATTGAAGTCTAGTCCCCAATATATTTATCTGGTATTTTCTTTTTATCAAGTTTTATTCATTTATAACATAAAATATGAAAATACAAAAGCAAATAGTAGGGGACAACAGTAGAAAAAGGGAAAACAAAAAAGGTATGAAGAAAGAGGGGGGAAGAAACAAAAGGCGCTGACTTCCGGCTCTTTCTCATTAAAATCAAATCTCAACTTTTTACATTTCTATAGTAGTATGCACTAGTCCAGGGGTCTTCAAACTTGGCCCTTTGATGACTTGTGGACTTCAACTCCCAGAATTCCTCAGCCAGCGTGCCTGCCTGAGGACCTCTGGGAGTTGAAGTCCACAAGTCATCAAAGGACCAAGTTTGAAGACCCCTGCACTAGTCATTTCTGTATCAGCAAATCAGTCCAATTGGTAAAACCCAAAATCACGATACCATTTTTTCCACCTCAAGCCCTAAGTCCAGAAGCGGTTTCCAAGTAGAAACAAAAGTACTTATATTCTTTTCTTTTATCAGCACAGTCAATTTGGCCATCTCTGCTAAGTCCCTCAGTTTTTGTAACTATCTGTCCATAGTAGGAATTGAGGCATCCTTCCACTTTTGTGTATAGAGCACAGTCTTGCTGCAGTCACCGTATATAAAATCAGAGTTCCATTTTTTTTTCCAGTTCTCTTTCCATTAGGCCCAGAAGGAAAGTTTCTGATTTAATCTTTATGTTCACTTTAAGTATTTTCTGCATTAATATATGAATCCTACTCCAATGTTTCTTTGCCTTATCACATGTCCACCATAAATGATAAAAAGTCCCTTCTTTACATTTACATTTCCAAAATGTATTTCCATTTGAAATACTTTTATACATTCTAGATAACTTATCTGGTGTTAAATAACAGCAATAAATCATTTTGTAGAAATTTTCTTTTAGGTTATAATTTAATGTGAATTTTAAACCTTTTATCCACATATTCTCCCATTGTTCAAACATCACATTATACCCCAAATTCCTTGCCCACTGGATCGTACAGTGTTTTACATGTTCATTTTCCAAATTCAATTTTAATAACGTTTTATAGACCTTGGCAATTATATGATCATTGCTACCACATAGCAGGATTTCCCATTCATTTTTATTGAACTCAAAACCATGGCCATTTTTGTCTAATTTAAATCTTTCCTTCATTTGTTGATATGTAAACCAGTGACAAGTGTGACCTTCTAATTCTAATTCTTCCCTAGACTCGAGAATGGGGTCTCCAGAATTGAAAGATACTATTTTACCATTCATTTATCAGTCCAGTTTCAACAGCATTTCTTTTCTTAAAAAATCTTCTTGGGGGGACACCCATAGGGGCAATTTCATAAAAAACCTTATTTTATATTTTTTCCCAAACTCTTAATATAGCACGTCTAATAAAGTGATTATTAAAATCAACATTTATTTTAACTATCGTACCATAAATACCCATACCATCCAAACCTTAATTCATGGGCTTCCAAATCAAGCAGTCTCTTATTCTGAAGGTTCACCCACTCTTTTAACCAAACCAAACAGCATGCATCAAAATACAATGTCAAATCTGGTCTTTTATCTGGTCTTTTCAAATGAGTATCATCAGCCTAATACCTGGTCTCTATCATTGTCCCAAAATTTTGCCAGACCTTCACTTTAGCGAGGCAGAATACATTGCCTTCTGTGGTCCTGATGGGGCACTACAAAAATATTCCCCCACAATAACATTAATGTCCTTGTGGAAACATCTCAGTAGTGCCCTTGAACCATGTAGCTTTTCATTGTCCTTTCTAAAGGGAATCTCCAAAAGAGTTTATCTATCCTATACTGCTGAAATTCCCTGGCAGAGAGCTTGACTTCTAGTTATCATTTCTCATGTCTGACTGTTGTTTGAATACATACTTCTGGGTTACCTGATTCTTAACTCCTTCTGTACCTCTACCTTTCCTAGGGACTGAAAAGGTATATAAATGTATTTTTTGTTATTTTTAATACACACACACGCACACACACCTGATGGCTGATCTTATGGCTGTAATAAAGAATTTGTTCTATGTAATTTGATTGTTCTGTGTAGTTTGGCTGATTTTTCTTGTATCAAAATATAAAAATTATGGGGTGGCAAATAAAGTGATTTATACAATTAAGTAAACATTATTGATGTGTCATGATATCATCAAAACTAGTGAATGGTTTATATAACTATACCTTATTATCCTGATGAAGTTTCAGTCTTACAGTTATAGTATACGTTGAGTGTTATTCATATTAGAAAGTCAAGATACACAGTTAAGGCAAAGAAGTACGTATTGAGACCCACTAAAATATTATTAAATAATTTAATGTTAATTTATATTTTATACCACCATATTTCCTAAAGAATCATGGCAGTGCTACAGCTTTAATATTTTATGAAGATGGACATGTTTAGCAAATCTACTGTCTGCTTGATCTTTCCAAGTGAAAATGCTGAGATTCTTGAATATAAAGCAGATTTCTATGAACAGGTTTTCAAAATATTTGCTCCACCTTTTGGCAGATTGTCATGACTGCATGAGCTGTATTACTACCAGCACTTAATAGTTCACTGTATTCATGCTAAATAACTGGGATTTATGGGAAGAAAAATTAGTTATATTAAGGAATATTCATATTAATAGCATATTTCTATGTTAACTGGATGCATATTTTAAGCCACGAATGCCACTTTTTCATTCAGCCTTTCTCACAAGATGGATTTGTTGTTATAACAAATTCTGTCATGTGCCATTTTTGGTTGTTTAGGGTTTTCAGTTCTTAATTTTAAAAGAAAAGTGCAGCTATTAGGCATTAGGTCTCACTGTTCTATCATTTAGTAAGGTTAACGTTTAATATAGTATATAAGAAGTGACAGAAAAACTTTTGAGCATATCAAAACATCTTTGAGCAAAAATGATTATCAGAAATAAGTCTATCAATGGGAAAGAAAATCTGGGTTTTTTATTTTGTTCAATTTAATGTTATCAATAGTATTAAAGTCTTATTTTCTATATTAGTATTTCATAACTAGAAACTGGATAAAATGTTTAAAATATGTTTTATTCATACCTTCTTCCACTGAAGCTCTGGTCAAATATACTTCTATACTTCTGTTGGAGACATTTCCTAGTAAGAAATGTACCAATAGGTTATAATACATGGCCTTTGGAACCATATGAATTGGTATGCTCATGTTGTAAAACTTTTCTATTAAACTATTGTGAACATATTGAAGTGGAATTATGTCAGAGGAAATAATCCAATATATTTAAGAGACATAGGACCAAATACTCCTTGTATGTTTCCTTTTGTAAAATTTGCAGTAGTAATAAAGAATTATTAGAGTAAATAATCCAATTAAATAAATGCAATTTTATATTCCTGAAATTGTTATCTTGCTGTTTGATATTTCACATATTTTGCACCTACATAGTTCTATGTTTGATACCTCATTATATTAAATTGTAATAATAATCCAATGATGTATTTATTGCTTTACCACAACTGCTGATGAAATGATACATTAAACTGTGTTCTTTTTCTTCTTCCTAGCCTATTGGTGCTCTTAATCCTAAAAGAGCTGCATTCTTTGCCGAACGCTATGAAACATGGGAAGATGATCAAGTTCCAAAGTTTCATTATGGCACTCATTATTCAACAGCCAGTTTTGCACTCACTTGGTTGTTAAGAATTGTAAGTGCATTTTAGAATGTTTTTCTGTGTATGAGTAAAGTAGGTACCTAATGGTTAAACAAGGGGAGTTCAATATTTTATGTGGAATCATGCAACTGAATAAGTTTGTTTTAGATCATGAAAAATAAAGTGATCATACTTCATAAAAATGTATGTACAAAAAAAGTAGAATAGCCTTTGGTGTTTTTTTTTTCCTGTTTAAAACTGCAATTTGGTTGTATGACCATTATTTAACCTGGAATGTAATCTTCTTCTGCAGATATAATGGAATTTTTCAAATAATATATACTTGCGGATAACATGCAATTGGACAGATTTGATATATTGATGAAATGAACCAAGTTTCTGTAAAATAAACTGGGATTATGATTTACCTGATAGAAACTAATTTCTTTGGTAAAGCATTAACAAGGCGTCATTAATTAAGCCTTGTTAGATTCATACAAGCAGACATAAATCCTAGCAGTAATTTATGGTACTTAGCTAATTTCAGGCAATTATTGTCTAATATGTGCTTAGGTATCTTTTGACGAAGAGGAGATTTTTTTCAGTTGTTAACATTTTTCTCTCTTAATTGTGAACTGTATATGCAGGAAGGTTACATGTGCATGCATAATATTCATTAGGAAGATTTAGCTGAATAACAAATCTGCTAATATCTTACTCAGAGATTGCTTGTATTATGTCAAAGCTATTGAAATCTCTTGGTTACATCTCTAGATGTTCTTTAATTCCTGTTCTATATACAGTTAAGTGTATGTTAATGTTATGTTGAATTATAACTGTAGTGGATGCACTAATGGAATAATAGAAAAAATACATAAAATCTGTAACTCAGATTTTCCAGCAACCCTCCAACACTGTAATGTAAGATTCTCTTTACATATTTTTGAAATGAATAACTCAGATTATTATTTTTACTTCTTTCCACAAACAAAACATATTATTCTTTTCAGACAAGGTGAAGTACAGGTAGTCCTCAAATTGTGACCACAGTTGAGCCCAAAATGTATGTTATTAATTGAGTTTTGCCCCATTTTATGACCCTGGGGTGCTGGAACTGTCATAAATATGAACCAGTTGACAAGGACCTAAATTTTTTTTTTGGATTTCTTTTTTTTTATTGAAAAGTTTTAACATACAATTTATCTTTAACAATCCCCCCTCCCCCTCCCTTCTCCCTCCCCCCCTCCCTCTCCCCCCTCCCCCCCTCCCCCCCGACTTCCCAGAGCTAAATACAAGGTATATATAAAAAAAGCAATCATAAACAACCATATACTAACAACCATAAACTCTAAAATCCATCACTCTCTAGCTTATATAGGATAAGACAAACCTTAGTAATATTAAATATATATAGAAAAACTAAAATAGAAAAAGAAAAAAAAGAAAGAAGACTTATTCAAATGCTACATGAAACTTCTTAACCCTATACTTGTTCTGGATAAACTCAATCCATTTTCTCCTAAAGGACCTAAATTTTGATCGCAAGACCACGGAGATGCCACAATGGTCATAAGTGTGAAAAATGGTCATAAGTCACTTTTTTCAGTACCATTGTAACTTTGAACGCTCACTAAACAAATTTATTTATTTATTTATTTTAATTCCATTTATATCCCGCCCTTCTCCGAAGACTCAGGGCGGCTTACAAGCTTAGCAGTAGCCTTCATTCTATGTATATGCCTGCTTATTAGGGCTTTCACACACACACACCCCGAACGGCATTATTACAAAGTCAGCTTAATTGCCCCCAACAATCTGGTTGTAAGTTGAGGATTACCTGTATTAGAAATATACAAAAAAGAAAAGTGCTGCTGTTTAACAAGGTATTTCATCTTCCTTTCTTAATCATGTTTTTTAGGAGCCTTTTACAACATTTTTCTTAAACATGCAAGGTGGAAAGTTTGATCATGCAGATAGAGCTTTCTCATCAGTTTCAAGGGCATGGCGCAATTCTCAACGTGACACATCTGATATCAAGGTAAAGCACAATGCTACAATGAATGTAATGATGATTATTTATGTAAAGTGCTACCAATGTATAGAACTTTGAAGAATATAAGAGGTCCCTTATTGAAATGATTCTATCATTTTCAAGTAAGAAACTGGTAATTGAATTATCCTTTGTGTTTTAAACATGCAGGACTAATATTTAAATATAGAATTGCTTACTCTAGCTGTATAGCTATCGAGAACTTAGAAATAACTCCAGTTGAATCCTGTGGGCTGGTAATATTTTTGTCAAACAATGGCACTGAAATCTTTTAAAACTGATAGATTATTCCTCAGCTTTGATGTAAAAGAAAGAATAGATATCTTCCCTAGTCCCTAAACATCTTTGAACTATTACATGGAATATAACATATACTGAGATTAATGAACAACCATTAGGACCCAAAATACTAGCAAAATGGCAAAGGTGGACATCTGTCACAAAGTCAAGCAAATCTAATTCATGTGCCTTTGAACTCTAATAGAATTTGCCAAAAGGGCAAAGTAGCCATTTAGTGATATAGTTTACTTGAAAAAAATTAAACATGATTTCATAAAAGAATGACATGATGTTCTCATCAAAGTACAGAACTGATTCATCAACTTCAGGATTAAGATGTAGATTGAATCATGTTTTAATAGCCTAAGGTCATTGATGCTTTTTTTTAGGTCAAAAGCTATACATTCAAAACTTCCTCTAAAATAGCCATTTGGATCTAAACTGCTATAGCAGAAAGCTTTTTCCACCATCTCTATAGAATTGTCTATATGAGACAGGAAGCTTGGAAGCATGGACAAGCCAGTCAGGAAGGCCTTTTAGATCTTGCAAGGCTTCTATTATATTAAAATTAAACAGTCTCCAAAGTTAAATGTGAACTGAAGTTTTGTAGCTCTTTGAATATCACACAGGTATATTGGCCTGTCTAATACCAGTCTTAAATTATTGTCAATGCTGGACCAGAGCAGAATTAAACCACTTATCATTTTAACTGAAGGAAAGCTATTGTGGTTTTGCTAGTGATTTATTTTCCTGCTTGTTCCAAGAATTTTGTTTGTTTTATAATGACAGCTATACTTGTCTACTGCTTTCATTGTTCACATAATCTTAATCTTAGTAATGCACACATTTTGCCATGTTTAGCTGTTAGCCTGGATAACCAGCTGGGGTCCTAATGATCATGTATGTTATCTTTCTTGCTCACAGATAAATTGTAAAAAAAAATAGTACTGATTATACAATATCATCACTATCAGAATCCACACCGTTCTTTAGTTACCTCATCCAGACAGTGTCACTAAAAAGTCTCAGAGGAAAAATATTCTCTTCACCTGAATCTGCACTGCCCATAGTTTGCATACTAAAAAATTCCTTCCTCTCCTTTATGGATTTTCAGGAACTGGGGCAAGGACAGGAACTCAACTTGTCATGCAGTCCTTGCATCTTGAACTTCCAGTCGACAAGCCCAGTATCTTAACTACTAGGCCCCCTTCTTTGATATAATCTATAAAATATTTTCAAGTTTGGATTTGGCTTGGATTAGATAGGTCAAGTATAGTGAGGAGCTAATTTTTGAAAACTGTATGGTCATTCTTCATAGTGTAGGCAGTAAATAAAGTGTCTGCATTCTTAATCTTTAGTTGACTTGTAAGAAGATTCTCATATACTATCTATTCAGACTAGAATCTGTATTGCAGATTCTATTGTCACATTATTAACAACAGCTGATTGCTATGCTGCAATGCTATATATGGGATCACCCCTTTCACCTGTCATCGCAAACCTCTACATCAGGGGTGTCAAACTCAATTTCACTGAGGGCCGCATCAGCATTGCGGTTGCCCTCAGGGGGCCGGGTGGGTATGGCCAGGGTGGGCGTGGCCTACTGGGTAGGCATGGCTAGAGTGCATATGGCCTACTGGGTGGGCATGGCCAGCTCTACATCGTTTGCATCAAGGGTGCCTATGGGGGCCTGGGCAGGAGTGGGACAGATCTGAGGGTCTCTGGCAGAAGGAGGGTCTCTGGGCCAGGGCCAAGGCAGTGGGGGCCGTTCCCTCACTGTTTCCAGGATGGCTTTGCGGGCCGCATGAAACCATTTCGTGGGCCGGATTCGGCCCCCGGGCCTTGTGTTTGACATGTCTGCTCTACATGGAACACTTTGAAACCCTCGCTCTAGAAAAATCCAACCACAAACCCAAACTCTGGCTCAGATACGTAGATGACACCTTCGTAATCTGGCCACACGGCAAAGAAAAACTGGATGACTTCCTCACACGCCTCAATAGCCTACACCCCAAAATACAATTCACCATGGAAACAGAAGCTAACAATCAACTTCCCTTCCTTGATGTCTTAGTCTACAAGAAATCCAACGGCTCCCTAGGACACACTATCTACCATAAAAAACACACACAAACCGCTATCTGAACGCACTCTCACACCACCACCCAGCACAGATCAACTCCGTAGCCAAGACACTCATCTCCAGAACAAAACACCTAGCTGACGAACAACACCAAAAAACCGAACTACACACTCTCACTAATGTACTAACAGCCAATGGATTCCAAAGAAACACGATTACCAACTTAATCCGAAGAGAGACACCCACAAAAACCCAAGACAGAGAACAAGAAAATGGCAAAGCCCTCCTCCCATACTTAAAAGGGACCACAGACAGAATCAGCAAGGTCTGTTCTGAACCAGCCTGCTACCGGCCTTGCAGAAAGGCAAACCCCTGTATAAACAGTAGAGACTGGAGAGCGTCTGAGGCTGGAAAGCGTCTGCCAAGATTTATTACACAAACAACAGAACAAGAAACAAAACACTGGAACTTGAATCCTCAAACGGAACGGTTGCTTTCAGCAACCAGCCCTTCCCCAAACACTCCTTTTATTTAGAGTTCAGGGCGTGGCCTCCCTGTGCCTCCTTCCGAGGAGTCCCACAGCCTTTCTCTGCTTGTTCCTGCTTGACTGCCTCCTGCGTCGGGCGTCCTTGAACAGGGCCAGCTGTGGGTCATCATCATCCGCACTCTCGGGCTCGCGCAGCTGAGAAGAGGGCCCTGGCTGGGGGCTCTGCGAAGCCTCCAAGCCATCATCAGCAAGCTCGTCTTCAACACCCTCCTCCTCCCCCTCATCTGAGTCATCCGAGACATCCGAGCCGGCTGCCGGACCCACAGGCTGGCCCTGAATCACAACAAGGTCCTCCAAAAACACAACATCAAAACAGCATTCTACACAGACAGAAAAATATCCACCATCCTAAGAAACCCCAAGGACATAATTGACTTAGAAAACCAAGGAGTATACGAAATCCCATGCACCACCTGCCCCACCACATACATCGGACAGACCAACAGAAGAATAAGTGCACGCATTGAAGAGCACAAAAACTCACTCAGAAAAGGAGAACAAACTTCATCCCTGGTCCAACATTTTGAAGCCACGGGACATGAAATTGATTTTAAAAAACCAAAACTATCGCCAAAATTGAACATTTTAACAACAGAATAATCAGAGAAGCCATTGAGATAGAAAAACGCCCCCACAGCATAAACAAACGAGATGATACCTCTCGCCTACCAACCATTTGGAAACCCGCCTTGATTGACAGACGAGTCCCAACCACCAAGAATGATAGACCCAAAGTCATGATAACACCACATGACATCACCACCACACAACCATTCAAAAAGCAAATCCGAACCCACAATGATAACGAGGCACAACCACAAAACAGAAACCTAACTACAGCTGCAACATCAGCCACTTTAAACCCCTCCAAACCACACAATAAGCAAACTGACACCCACTATAAAAACATGGCACCACCACAAACACGAAGCCAAACAAAAGCAGCACAACTCACCAGCTCAGGTCTAAGGCTGGCAGCTGAGACCAGCCCATCCACTCAAAACACACCCCCACCCAATCAGAACACACCCACCATTCAAAACACACTCCCACCCAATCAGAACACACTCCCCCACCCAATCAGAGCACACCTCCACCCACAGAACACACCCCCTCTGGCAGTTTAAAAAAGAGGAACAAACAGCCACATGCTTCTCCCAGAAGAAGGAAGCAGAAGCCACCAGCCTGATGATGACGGATGGGATTCCGTCGAAACGTCGCCCCTACACCTTTAGTTTCTTGCATCCCAGGTACATACGTTTAAAATCCAATAAAAGCTAATGATCTCCGGGATGAAGAAAAAATCTTTTTAATCACTGAGCTTTCATCAGTCATCTGCTGACATCATCAAAGCAAGAGCAAATGGCTATAAGAATAGCTGCATGCCGCAATATGAATGTGACCAGCAGGCAGGGCAGAATTTAAATGTATATTATTCATTTTTACAGAGGCCCTAGACTAGATTGACATAAGATTTGAGCAAGTCTTGGAACTTCACTTATCATTAACTGACATGATTATATCCTGCCTTTCATTCTTCTAAGGATATATATATAAAGTGTCATCTACAAAAATAGTTGCATGAACAATACACTGTAGGGCATAAACTATTTAGCAAATAAAACAGAGGGGAATAAAAAGGAAAACACTAAAATCTTTCAAAGCAAACACTAAAGGTTCAGCTTGATACAAACCTTTAAAAGAAGTTGGAGATTGTGTGTATGTGTGTGTGTGAGAGAGAGGGAGGGAGGGAGGGAGAGATAACTTATTTGCGGTTCTGTGATTTGTTTTCTGGGAAAAAGATCTTCAAGTCGTAAAGTCTTAATTTAGGAAAATGTGAAATTATATTATTAGAAGTAACCATGGAATTCTTTAATACTAATAGAAAACATAGTTGTTTTTTAATTTGACAAATTGATTTTCAATTTATATTTTTATTGATATAATTAAGTTTCATTATGTCAGTGTTGACTCTTACTTACCACATTTCCTCCAGGGGATCTGTCCTTTCTTTATTTAGTCGGTGTAAATTTCTAACAACTCCCCGAGACATTTACAAAAAGAAAAGTTATTTCCAGAGCAGTGACTGGCATTGGGAAAGAGGAGGAGAAACAGGAAACTTGTGTTTCTTCATTCTTCAAATTGCTTTCAGATTTTCTTTTTTCCTCTGAAACATTCAGAGAGATATAAAATATTATGTAGAAATGCTATACCAGAAATGCTCCATGGCACTTAATAATCCTTGAGCTGGATTATTGGAAATGATTTAGAATTCCTTTGGATTTCACATAAACACAAACAGAACTATACTGCAAAAAATTAAAGCAGCTATGAACTTTTGCAAGTTTCTGCAAGAACCTGAAAAATCATTCCACTGCTTTGAAAAGCTTATTCATTAGACTCTTAAAGCAATGGCATTCTTTTATAGGCTGAAATAGAAGCCTCAAAAGGTATAGCTGCTGTAATTAAAGGAAAAGAGGAAATATGCTTGTGTGTCTTCAAAGTCATTGTAATTCTAAATTTATATCATAAATTTGATGATATTTTACTTACACTAGATTACTGACTATTTTACTGAATTGAGCATTGATGTAAATGCAACCAAAGCTATATCATTAATGGCATATTAGAACAAACCTGTTTACTAATTTGTCTGAAAAATAATGGATCTAATAATTGTAATGATTTTAGAAAAGACAGCTGTGGGCAAGATTTTTGCTCTATTATTTATAGCAAAAGATACCTTTGAATCTTTCTGAATACTAATGTCTGTTAGTTCTTCTAGAAATAATATGGATATAATTTTTTTAGATTATATTGTAAAATGTATTTGCATTCATAATTAAGATATTCAGATTTGTGTGACATTTGGTTAGAGAATTTAAAGTTAAACCAAGAACAATTTGTTTCATTTCTTTTCTATTAAATCCAATATATTTTTAAACTAAATATATTTAAATATTCCCATTTCTCTTGTTTGATTGTTTGTTCGTTAACTTTATTTGTCACCTATTTCTTTTGTGCATAAGATACCCTCACATATATTTCTAGAGTTTATTTTAAAGAGGTGTTTTGTGTTAATCTTACTGTGATCTTGTTTTAGAATAATTCACATGCCTGTATACAAATATTCAGCATGCATAGCTGTGCTGTTTTTCACAAGGTCTGAGGTGATAATAGCTTAATTCTTGCTTCATTTTTTCTGCTTTTGCTCTAGTAACTCTAGGCTGACCTTGTCTATAATCTGATGACCTAGTATTGCACTCAGCTATTTGGAAACTGTTCTTGCCATAGTTGACCCTGAGGGTGGTATCTGGAAGACCACTGATCCATTGACCCATGTCAAGAGTGGATTTAGAATCTGATACACTGGGCCTCTAACATCGTTAACCACTGGGGCCAATGCAGAGAATGTGGTTTTCTGCTTATTAAATGGAAAGTAGTTTTCACTTGTTGGAAGAAAGACCAATTTTACACCATTTACTTGCAATGAAATCATTTCCTAAAGCAATTACAAATATAAGGTATTTCCATTCATGAAGTGATTGTTAAAAGGAACTGATAGAATTCCCAGAAGAATTAATTGCTTTCCCTAATCTGTTTTTGTAAACATTTTTATAATGTTTCATTATGGTAAATATTAATAACAGCAAATAGAATACATTTTCTACCTTGAAAAATATGTGAAACAGACAAGCAATAATAACAGTTAAATATTTATTATATTTATTTTCTAGATTTTTTTTCTATACCACAGTGTAATTAGGAGAAAGATAGGTACACTATACTGTGCTCTTAGTATAATAGACAGCTATGATGAAATCTTCATATTCTACATTTTGTTCAACTGTTTGGATATTTAACCAGTTTCAATTTGAATAGCTTATTTTAGCATTTTAACACATCAAATTAATGACACAGATTTTTTTAATTATATGAAGCATTTCAGATGAGTATATAAAATGAAGAATATTACAAAGTTCAACATTATTAGGAATCTTAAGTATCTTGTAAAATAGTTTTATATTTATATTATTTAATATTTTCATTTAATAGTTAATGAATTAATTTAATTAATTAATTAATTAAATGTTTAAGTTTCCCCTTGACTTTTAATTAAAAACGCAGCTCTTGACCACAGTCTAAAGAAGCATAGGGACGATAAGTTTCATTCAGATGTAAACATTTTTGCTCATATTTTTAAAAATAATGCAATTCAGTATTATGTTTGAATGGGTAAAATCTATCTTTAATTATGATTTTTAGTGACAATTTTAATTTATGGGTATAAAAATTACTTCTGTCAGTAAACCTGACTTACATGAATTACAGAATATAATTTAAGAATAGTACCATTTGGCAATCAAGCAAAGGAATTACATTTTTATATTTTATAGGCTATATTATTTAAATCTAAAGACTAGTTAGTATTAAGACTATTGCACATGTGGGGCTTCCGCTTCTGGATTTCGGTGCAGCCAGACGCGCGAGGGAATCGCTCCTCGCGTTGCCTGGATTTCTTCATTGGGGGCCCCTGTAAAGGGGTCGAAAGTCACCCTGGAGGGGCGATGAGCGGGGGAGAGTTCTTCCAGTTGGCGGTAGAAGGGCGGCGGCCCTCCCATTGGCTTGGAGCTACTCTCTGAACTGAAGAAGAAAGGATCGGCCACTCCCATGGCCCATCGTTTAGCCATTTCCTGCCGAAGCGAAAAGCACAACAAAGCACTTGAAAGCACTTGAAAACTGGGTGAGAATTGCCTTCTTCTTTTCCTAATTGTCTACTTTCCCTGCCAAAAGCTTTCCGAATTTGCTTCCCCTTGTGAGGGGAGAGGGAAGGGTTTTTTTCCCCCACCCTCCTTAAGAGCGGCCTTTGTCTACATTGGGAGAGAAAAGAAAAAGCCTTGTACTAAATTATACTGATTAATTGGACTTACTGCCTTTCTACTTTTGGCCCTATATTTACAGAAATGGACTATTCTACCTATTAGTCTAACAAAGGGGACAAAAAAGAAATAAATAAAAAGACACCGTCTGAAAAGGATTTGAAGTACTCTGGGGATATCTAGTGAATACTATTGGCAAACAAGCTTGCTTACAATTTGGACTGACCTTGGCATTAAGATAAAAACCTGAAACAGCTGGAGATGAATTTGGCTTAGACTTGTGGAGGTGGACTCTTACTGATTTTTGTTTGAAAAATAGCCTCCACCAAGGACTATTTATAACTATTACAAAATGGAGAAGGATCAACCACAAACCTCGCTTGATTATAACCTTATACTTGAAACAATCTACAGGGTCACTGAGATGTCTGTCTCCAGATTTAATAATTTACATGCCAACCTTAAGTCACAAATTGAAACCCAGACTGCAACTAAAGAATTTACACTTCAGAATATAACAAAATTGGAAGTTATTACTATTGAGACAGAGAAATATAAGCAACAAAAACAACAAAGTACTGAAAAAACTAATATCCAAAACCTGACTTTATTCAAAGAACCTACAATTTTTAAAGCACAAGGAACCACTACTTAAAGACCAACAACAAACTAGGAAAAAACTTAATACTTAACTTCAGACCCTCTCTAAGGAGCCTACAATTTCAGAAGTACACTACATGCAAGATAGTGATGCCAATATAGAGGAAGCCAAAGACCAATAAAGAAAACCTGTGGAAAGCTTGGACAGTCAGTTACTAAATATAAAATTGGATAAGATTTTCTACTCGAAACAGATCAACCCATATGGAAGAAGAATCCAGTCTGAACCGCAGACAGAGATGTCAGAGCAAATAAAGAGAGTGGAATTAACATGGCAACAATATAATGACTATAAATGGTTCAACTTTTGTATATTGCTGATGGTTGGATGGCCTCCTCTGGTGCAAATAATATACATGTGAGCAAATGAAGACCTACTTGGCAATTTAAAGCCCTGGGTCTGGAAACCCGACTGGCAAAAAAAGAAACCTAGAGTTAGATTTAAAATATTAATTCCTAGAGAATTATCGTAGGTCATTTTGTTAGCAATTAGTGACTTATTAGAATCTGAAATAGAAAATATTCATGAGATAGAATTAAAATGTGTTTAAGTATTTACTAAGCTTATTTCAAATATCATAAATTTATATATTGATATAATGGAAATTTGATATGGATCCTATGTTTGATGTTAAAATTTTGGTTATGTATAAGTAGAAGTAAATTGATAAATATAGACTCTCCGATTGGTAACTTAGGATATGAAATAATGTTTATTAGGTAGAAGCCTAATAACATAGCCTGGTGGGCGCCTGTCCTGGCGGGTCTCTTTACTTTTATTAATATAACAGGGCAAATTCCTGCCAGTTGGCATACATCAATAATTGTTCCATTACATAAAAAAGGCTCTAGATAATTTCTGGTTAATTAGTCTAATTGATATTTCAGCAAAAATTTATGCTAAGTATTTGCTTCATAAATTAGAAGACTGGATAAAGAGAAACAATATTCTAGCTGAAGAACAGTCTGGCTTCAGGAGCGGAAGATCTACAATGGACAATTGTTTCGTGTTGGACCATCTAATAACAAAGTTTAAGTTTTGGAAAAAACCTTTGTATGTGGCATTTATAGATCTGAAGGCAGCCTTTGATACAGTTGATAGATCAATTCTATGGGATAAATTAGAGGCCATGGGAATAGAAAAGAAACTGCTATATTTAATTAGATTGTTATACATGGAAACCCAGGTAAGAGTTCGAGTGAACAAAACAGGATCGGTAACAAATGCTATTCCAATTAAGAAGGGCGTAAGACAAGGTTGCATTCTAGCCCCAACACTTTTCAATTTATATTTAAATGATTTTCCAAAATGTTTGGAAGACTTATCACTTCATGGGCCCAGTATAGGAATAAGACAGGTAAATTGCTTGTTATATGCCGATGATATAATTTTGCTGTCGGCCTCACAGGTGGGGCTACGAAGGTCACTAGGGAGGTTGGCAGCTTATTGTATAAAAAATTGTTTGACAATGTAGAGAAATCAAAGGTAATGATATTTAGCAGGCAACAAAAGATGAGATGGGTTTTAAATGGTAGAAGAATAGAACAAGTTCAGTCATTTACCTATTTAGGGCTAGTATTCCAGACAAATGGTAAATGGGATAAGCATGTAAAAGCCGGAGCTCAGAAGGCTGTGGCTCGGATGGCCCAATTAAACAAACTTATTTTAGAGAAAACTCCATCTTCATTAACCCCAGTACTAAAGGTCTTTCAAGTGAAAATTGAACCAATACTTACCTATGGGGCAGAAATATGGGGATTAGTTAAGCTGCCTGGGCAGGAAATTCCTCAAAATAAGTTCTTGAGGAGAATTTTGGCAGTGTCCCCTGGAACCCCAGCATGCGTTGTAAGGGCAGAAACGGGAGTCCATGCGATCGGCACTAGGGCCATGCTGAAGACCATTTATTATTGGCTCAGAATATTTGAGATGGAGGAAGGGAGGTTACCTAAGCTAGCAGTAATGGATCAGATTATTTCAAGTAACAAAAATAATTGGATATTAAGAGTTTTGAAACAATTATCTAGCTTTGGTATTCCGTTAAACTGGCAGCAGCATGATCATAGGCAGATTCGACTTTGGATTGCACAGAGATTTAAGGACATAAGTGCACAATCGGACATCGCACAGGTGTCAGTAGCAAAAGTTTGCCTCTGGTTATCGGCTAATAAACAAATTTTTAAAATAGAAAAATATTTAACCTTGCCTTTATCTCCCATTATAAGGAGATTTTTTACCAAATTGAGATTGGACCAACTTCAAACAAATATGCTTTGGGGCAGGTATAGGGGGATTCCTGTAAGTGAAAGAGTCTGTTTATGTGGGATGGGGGAAGTTGAACAATGTACCATGTAATTTTTGATTGCCCCTTGTATTCAGATTTGAGGGAATATCAGTTGGGCAGGATCTTTTATACTAGTACCCCAATGTCTAAAGAGTGCTTCTTGCAACATTGTTTGTTAGGTTCTAATTTGCAGTTGGTGAAATGGATTGCCAAATTTGCTGTGAAGTTGATGGAAATAAGAACAAAGTTGGTGCAGCAGAGTGTGGTAGATTGTAGGAAAGATCACTTGATTTAAAAATGTAATTTTAAAAGTAGTTTTAAGATTGTTCAGGGTAGACGCAGGGGTGACATTGTAATATAATTTTAAGTATATTTAACTTGTATCTTAAATCATTGTATTCTATCCTGATTTTATTTCAGATTGTATTTTGTTTTAGTTTCTTTTTAAATTGTATTTTATCCAGTTCCACTTGAACTGTTTTTATCAAGTTTTAGTGATATTTTGTTTTTGGAACTTGGCAATTTGATATGGCCCAAAGGCTAATCAATAAATAAAGATGAAAAGCTAGCTATTTAAATACTGGGTGTATGTTAGATGATGCATTTTTTGGTGTAGTAAGATAAGGGAACTTTGGGTTGTGAATACTATTTGGGATGTTAAAGGTTAAACTTGGATACTATAATTAACACCAAAATTAGATAAAATTTAATAACAGGATATAGATATATCTTATCAAAATTAGATTGACAAAATCTTCTTTAATTGACTATGCTATTCCTAGAAATTTTTTAGTTTAAATATGTTGTATTGAATGTTGAGGGAAATAGAGAAGGATGCTATGATAATGTAACCCGAACTATGTATTGAAAATTCTGTTACTCAACTGATGACTACCCAGGTATCATGATGCTTTCTAAATATATAGGTCTGTGGTGGCGAACCTATGGCACGCATGCCACAGGCGGCACACAGAGCCCTCTCTGTGGGCACGTGTGCTGTCGCCCCAGTCCTAGGCCTTCAGCTGGATTTTATAAAACCTTTTTGCTTTAGGCCTCTGCCGCCATGTGCAAAAAAAAGGTTCAATCAATCAATCAATCAATCTCGCAAGAAAAAAAGTTCTTGCAAAGTTGGAATTGATTGATTTAACTTTTTAGTCCCACCCAGTCTGCCGTTACCATCACAGCCACACCCACCCAATGGGCCATCCCCACCCAATGGGCCACGCACACCTGACACCCAATGATACATAAGTAGGTTTTGGGTTGCAGGTTGGGCACTCGGTCTCTAAAAGGTTCGCCATCACTGATATAGGTTGCAATTTGAAAAAATAATAAAACTCGGTTGTTGTTTTTTTAAAAAAACTATTGCACATGTTGATGTACAAAACACTACCCATCTTTTAGGTGTCTCACATGACATTAAAGATAATATTGCAATTATATATTTTTTTCTCTTCCTAGTGTTATTTTCTCATATCCTTACTGGATCTCCTCAAACAGATGTAGTTGATGCAGTGAGTTGCCAGAATAAGAGTATTATAGAAAATCAAATACATACACCCTGATTCCATTACCAGAATCTTTGGGCAACCAATGTACTTAAAATGGATATATGAAATGGAAGCAACAGTTCAAATACGTTTACAAAGAATAAACTTCTGGTTATAATAAATCATAACTGAATGAAGCTGAATGATCATATAATAAATCTACAAATTGAGAAGGAGCTTTTGGGTCCAAACCAATTGATTAGTTAATTTTTTTTAGTGTGTGTGTGTGTATTTTGTCTGACATTTTTTTAAAAGTTACCCAGCATTTAACTATCTTTATGGCTAATATTGATAAGGACACTGCTTTAATAGAGATTTACTCATTCTAAAAACTTTAAAAAATAACCCTATACATTATCTTTGCAGTAGCCAATTTTCCTAAAAATTGGTGCCACCTTTAAGCTTCAGCTACACTATAAGAATGCAATACTTTATTGCTGTATGCATAATATCAATGCATCTTGTAAACATTCTATTGCCAAGTTGAGTATGTTACTCAGTGTTGCTTACATAGACATGGCAAACATAAGAGTATCGAGTAGCTTAAATTATTCAGGGAATATGAGCTGATTATTTAGACACATTTTTCTGAATCTGATTTTGGAATCAGATGCAGAATATAATGCTACACATTTTACAATATATTTTAATTTAGTGGGTATTTAATGTTTCTAAAAATGACATTTTTTAAAAAAATTAAAAAATATATTATGAGTTTAAATGTTACAGCTTCCATTATTTTAAAGAATACTAAGATTTAGTCCTTTAATCTCAGATTAAACTGTGTTTAGATAGCTTAACAGTCTAAACTGTGTTTAGACACTTAATCATACCTACTATTCTTTCATTCAACATTTAAAATATTGCATTTATTTACCACTACGAGCAAGTTTCTGCTAAAATTTAATATATGTAAAGTGAAAATATTATAGATACAAAATGAAGCTACTTTCTATTGCATCCACTATCTCTTTTAAGTGAGTGACTTCTATGATAACCCAATTTATTACATGTCACTGGTTTTCATTTCCATATAGGAGCTTGTTCCTGAATTTTATTATCTACCTGAGATGTTTGTCAATTTCAATAATTACAATCTTGGAGTGATGGATGATGGAACAGTGGTCTCTGATGTTGAACTTCCACCATGGGCCAAAACCCCAGAAGAATTTGTTCGCATAAATAGACTGGTAAGATAACAAGCAACTATTAATTGTGTTAAGATATGAGCTTTCTTTTAAAAAATGTCATTTTTTAACCATGCAAAGCTGGAATTTATGTAATTTGGAATCAAAACAGCTATTTTAGAAGACTGGGAATCTCTAAAGCAGGGTTCCCCAACCTATGAGCCACGTCCCAGTACTGATCCATGGCCTGTTGGCCACTGGGCTGTGGGAATGGCTGGTGAGTGCGCGCATGTCTACATGCATTCCCCCCACTTGTGCCAGCACCACTGTGAGGGGGATAGCTGCCACACGGCATTAGCAGACCCATTTGCTCATGCACATGGAAGCTAGTGGCCCCGCATGTGCATGCGTGCAGGCGCTAGCATCCCCATTTGCACAGAGCGCTAGTGCCATTGTCAATGTTGCACAGGTGCTAGCAGCCCATTTGCGCATGCATGCGGGTACTTGGGCTGCTGCAGGTGTGCATGGCTCCATTCATGCATGCAAACGGGTGCTAGTGCTGCCATGGCGCGTGCAGCTTGTTTGCACATGCTCAGGCACAAATTTGCCTGCACCTCCCTTTTCCTCTGGGCCGCCAAGCTGGAAAGGTTAGGGACATCTGCTCTAAAGTTTTATGCTTATTTTTAATTTAAATATTGATGCTTATTTTTAAGCATATCACTAAAATGATATGAGCTTTATGTTTTAATGTAATTATCTTCATAGTACTTCTTCCTAATACTTTTCAATTCAACATTTAGATTACTTATGATACCTTTTTGGCTTCCCAGAATTTAGCTATCATTAAAATTATTAAGTCTCTAGTAGAATAGTGGAAGTTACATAAAATGTACATATGTTTACATAACTCATTAGGTATTATTATTGCCACAAGAAAAAAACATAATGGAACCATATTTTAAGATTTGATTTAAAGCATACAGTATATAGATAGATACATGCAAACATATTTTTAACAAAAACCACACTAAAGTAAATATGGAAAAGAAACAGTAAAAACAAATGAATTCCTCAAATAAGTGGTATGGAAGAAGGTTTTTCTTTTTTCTTTTTTTGAGAATCAAATTTCATTTTTTTGGCAAGGTAATATACTGATGTATTAATTTGGAAGAATATAATGTGAGCAGAAAACCTCTCATCCAAATCCTTAAAATATTCTTTCAAGGCAGTTCAGATGGTTGGAAGAGGGTTTAGTTTCTAGACTGAAGTGGTTGGGTTCATATAAAACTCTTCCTCCCATTCCCACCATAAGTATTTTGGGGAAAATATGTGCTATCAAAATTTAGTAATTTGACACTAGAGTTTAACATGTTCTGGTATCAGGTGTTTCAGGAGTCCATATGGAATAATATTTCCTACTTTCCTGCTTCAGGACAAGGAGATTCATAAGTAGGTTTGTGCTTAGTTGGGACCACCAAGAAAAAGATCAAAACTAGAATTGAAACTAGGAATATAGCAACATGTGAGAATGGTTCTTTCTTGCATATACAATACTACACAATTTCTGACTTGTATGGATTCTGGAGTACTTCATTTCTCTTTTATCCCTTTTATCCTGCTGTCTTATCTTGGCCAATGATAGTATCTATTTAGGGAAGCAATCCTCAGAAATCAACAATGCAAAGTTTTTCTTTGTAATTATATAATGAATTTCACACAATTCACTATACAAATATTTTTAAAATGTTGTGTTCCAATGTAAGAATGATATTCACCATTTTACTGAAACAAAGCAGATCTATATTAAATCACTATCTATAATATACAATATCAATGTTAAACTCCAAAATACAGAAAAAAGCAAGATATTGAAAGAAGTGAATGTGAACAGTTATGGTGTACAATTTAGCTTGCTTTTTATACATTTTATACAAGTATACATAGCTATTACCAAAGTGACAACTATACATATGTACCTAGGCATTTTCCAAATAACATCCTGAAAATATAGTCTAAATAATTACATGTTGGGTATTTAGTTTTAATATTATATAAATAGATATTAATGTTGTCTGATTGCAAAAAATGCAAGTAAGAAAAATATCTTTCTAAAAAAGTAATATTTTGACCAAAACACATTAACTCCTAGATCTGTTTCAAAAATAGAATGCTCATATATTTATCTTTGCAATTAATGAGATAATTATAAATTATTATGGTCCTTTTAAGTGATAATTTTGTAGGGTACAATGGGCAATTTTTCCCCTTTCAATACACAGTACAGATTTTTCTGCAGTGATTGGAAATGCATACTGCTTTGATCTGTGACCTTTTTGTGGTGCTAATCGGGTTCCTGATATCATTATACCTTGATCATTAATCATATTTTCCTCCATCTCATCAGCCAACTAAACAGCCCAAGCCTCTGTTTCAATCCTGTGCTTGGCAGCTTCTGCTTTTCCGGATTATTACACTGTGATACTTTGGCTTCTCATAACCAGACCCCCATCAAGCTGTGTACTACAATTAGAGTCAGATGGTCCTTATGGTGAGTGGGGAAATAGTGTTGCAGCTGTCTGTCTCTTATTGGAATAGTCCAACAAGAGAAACAGATGATATATAGAGCAGTATATAATAACAAATTGTATAGTACTAAGGCAACAGTGGGGATATATAATGCTAATTGTTAATCATTGCTATTTTAATATGACTGTTAAGATAACATAACATAACGTTTAAAATTAAAAATCATTATTTTGTCCATTTTGGAACAAGGATGAAAAGATAACGATAATTCTCTTTAAATATGACTTCTAAATTAAAATAATATAGAAGCACAAAAGAGAAATCATGAAAGCTGGGCAACAGCAGAAATAAAGGAAATACCATCCAGTTTTAAAGTAGAAGAATGTCTACTTTATAGGACATTAATTAAGTGCCTGGAGAACAAAAGTATTCAAATAGTATTTGAAAGTATTGACAAATGAAGGTTAGGATTTCCATAGATTCTGGATTCATATCAACCATGGTCCTGGACTAGGTGATTTCTTTTTATTAAAGAGTTTTACAAAAAAAGATTTTACAATACATATCCCCAAAACCCACCCACCCCAAACCACCCCCCTTCCCCCACACTTCCCAGAGCTAAATACAGGGTTATAGATATAATAATCATATTCTAACTAAAAATTATCCATAATATAAAATTAACCAAATTCATAATGTGCTTTAACTGCCCTTTAACATAGATACATACAAAGTACTAACACTAAAATTAATAACAATATACCTGTAAAATCTACTCATAAGCTAAATGGAACTTTTTAGTCCCATATTTATTCTGAATATAATCTATCCATCTCCTCCAAACTGAAATATATCTTTCTTGTGAATGATCCTTCAAATAAGCAGAAATCTTAGACATTTCTGCAGGATTCGAAACTTTAAACACCCATTCTTCTATAGTAGGCAAACTATCCTTCTTCCAGTATTGTCCCACCAGTAACCGTGCTGCTGTTATCAAATTCAACATCAAATTGGTTTCTTTAACATCACAATTTACAACAATGCCCAATAAAAACAATTGCGGAGAGAACTTTATCTTTCTCTTAAAAATCTTTTGAATGTTCCATCAAATTTTAACCCAAAAAGCTTTTATATTTCTGCAAGTCCACCACATATGAAAATAGGTGGCTTCTAAACTACCACATCTCCAGCATTTAGACTGTAAGTTAGGATACATGTTAGACAACTTTTTGGGACTAGGTGATTTCTAAGATCAGTTTATAATCATCTGCCCATCCAATGAGGCTGAATAGTGTCACCTATCTCTAAGTCCCAATTTATATAACAATGTCTTCTGATAGAACTTCAAAGATCTTAACGAGCATGCTATTTCATACAGAGATGTATGCTGTAGGTATATTTATTTCAAGCTATTAGCATTCTGTTTTCAGCATATAATTTCAGTCTTTAATTTTTCAGTCTTTTCACTGGTGAAATGACAATGTGAGGGTTTGTTTTGTTTTTCAGGATAAGATGGCTTACTATGAAACACATGTTCCTATGTTTCATTATTTAAAGGTATTAATGCAGATATTAACTCTTTATTACCAGAATTTTAGTAATCTTAATTGGGAGGCAAGATTTTGATGGAAAATAAAGTGTGGTATCATGGCTGTATTTTTTCTACATATTAGGACGGAATAATATATTCCCTTGGCTTCCTGTGTATATTCAGTGTAAAAAAAGAGATTGGGATTTTAAACTATACATATACAGGCAAACTTTATATCACAACAATAACCCTATTAGGTTCTTTGGGCTGAGAGAGAATGACTAGTCCAAAATCACCTAGTTGGCTTTCATGGCTGAGGAAGGCTAGAACTCCCAATCAGATGGTTTCTAAGACAACACCTTAATCACTGCACACTGGAGACGGATTCTTAATATGAGCAAATGCATCTTTTTATTTCCTTAAGACAGGCATGTCAAACTCGCAACATCACGTGATGTCGCGTGACATATTACAACTTTTTCCCCATTGACAGCAATGGGGACGGTGCGGTTTTGTCGTGATGCATCCGGCCCGTGGGCCGGTAGTTTGACATGCCTGCCTTAAGACATAAATTGCTTGAATATATGTTCTTAGATTGGAGCCTCTACAAAACTTGACCTTTTCAGCTTTCTTACATCTCATGGAAAAGGGCTTTTCCGGAGCCACACAATAGTTATTTAAAATGTAACTAAAACATATATTTGCATAATTTCACCTTAGTTTCTATATTTTAGCTATATGAAAAGGACTTTAATGCCTGGAATGAAAAGGACTTTAATGCCTTTAATGCCTTTAATATGAAAAGGACTTTAATGCCTTAGTTTCTATATTTTAGCTAATGAAAAGGACTTTAATGCCTGGAATTGGTCTTTTTTTCTTGTTAACTAAAATATTCTGTGATTTTCTTTTCCGATTAGTTTACATTGTATTTGTGTTACTAAACAAGCATAAAACCTTGTATTTCTAAAGATTATCTATAAACAAAATTTTGCCTTTTAAATAAAATTTGATTTAGTGGGCTGCTAGTTTCACTTCTTTTTTGAAGCTATTGCTTTCATTGTCTTGCACTTTCTCATTCAACCGAAGAAATGCTGTTAGAATGTAATTCCCTTGAGAATAGAGTGCTATCCATTATCGTATATATCTTTCTTGCTTTATATGCTGCATTAATGGGTATGTACAAATGAGTAGGTTTTCCTCCTCTGTCTTAGTTTGATATTTATAGCAGAACCTACAGATATTGCATATTGATGCAGCTTTAATTTGGTAGCTTGCATAATTCTTTTTACTGATTTTTTGGTGAAATGTAATCTTTTTAAAATAAAAATATAAAAAAGGATAGAGTACAGACAATACAGAGACAGTAGAGGAAATGTTTTATAATGGCAAAGATCATGAACAAGAAATCCAAGTGTTTATATTAAACATTGTCTATCCATTCATCCTCACACAATATAAGAAAAACATAAGGCTAATAGCAAATACACTAGAATGCTATCTTTCCCAAATAAGTTCACCATTACAAAATGTCTCTTTTTGCTAATAATATGTGGCCCTTCTGTGTCTATATCTCTTCTTTCTGTTGGGCTTGTCTTTCAGCTATTCTTTTTCCTTGTTCTTTTCCAATAAATCTCTCTAAATTTCCAGTTTGTTAACCAGCAGCTTTAGCCTACAAGAATTCTATTCTGTTTTTTAGCTATTCTGTTTTTTGTCTGCAGTTCAGATGAATGGCTCCCTTCAGAAATTCAACCAATGCCTTCAAATTAAATAATGAAAAGAGTATGCATACTAGCTTTATTCGTTTCTCTGCCCAGTTTTCATACCTACAGCTGGACATCTGAAGACAGCTATGATTCTGATCTAGCATGATCCTAGGCTTCATAAATATCTGGTGTTCATACAAACTTGAGTGCACTTCTCATTTAGATCTGTGCCTGAATGTGTGTAGGTTGAAAACCAAAGAAAAGGTCTTGTTCTCTAACTGGTTTAGAGCCTTCCAGGCTTTAGTAAAGTTAGTTTCTTATGAAACAAAATTCAGAGAGGATTAGATGTTAAAATAGCTTTTATAGTGGAGGTACACCAGGCTAAAGGGGAAGACTCCTTGACAATGCATTATTACCAGCATATAAAAATATTTTAAAAATGGGGGGAACTTCAGGTGGTACTTCATAATACGTAAAGCTTTTAGTGGCTCAATCGAACACAATCTATTATGTCATGCATGAATATTTAGGGACTGTTTTTTGTTACCATTTGTTTATCACAGGGGTATTCGAAGTCCAGAAGTCATAAAAGGGCCAACTTTGAAGACCCCTGGTTTATCCTATATACCTGATATGTACCATCCAGGCATACAGGGTTATATTCTTAGTTTCAAATGACTGTTTTGTAACAAAAACTATAGAAACAGATGAGATTTTCTCATGTGAAGTTTTTGGGGTCCAACAGACATTCGTTTCCACTTTTGTCACGTACAAACAATGAGATCTACATGTGAAGAGTTCAATTAACTATTTTATTGCTTATGCCTATAATACAAGAATCTTCTCAAACTGGCAGTTTGTACCTGGGCCAGACTATATTAAGTTTGTTAGGCATATGGTGTTAGCCTACAATGTTGGGTTGAAAATATATTAACCATAATGCTATGGCTTTAAGATGTTAATTGGCCAATGGGTGTGTAAGTGTTCTCATGGCCATAAGAGGAAGCTAGTAACGTAGCTTCTCTCTCTCTCTCTGAATTCACTGATCTCTACTATTACTGTTTTTGCTCTGCTGTTGGTTTACTACTGTTGTAAACCTGAACTGTGTATTGACCTCTGGACTGGTAAGAAGACTTTGTATTTGGATTGCTACTTGGACTGTTTATTTTTTGACTGTGCATTTTTGTTCTTACACCACCTCAAAAGTAAAATACTTTTTGTTTTTATAACTCAGTGTATTCTTACTGTGTGACTCTTGCTGCTCTCAGTACCCTTCCTTGTCTGTGCAACTCTTTGGTAGCACAAGGAGACCTCTGCACAACAAATTCCTTAACAAAGTTTGAGGACAATCAAAGGGGGTCAGTCTTTGCCTCCCCCTGGCTTAATTGCTCTCCAACAACTGTATATGTACATTGAAATGAGGGATTTCATATATAGTATTTTGGGATGTCTTTCTCATAGTTATGTTGTTATTATTAAGCTTACTTTTACATTTTTGTTTATAAAATATTTTAAACTACAAATTTTGATAGCAAATGCAGCTGATAGATAAAATTATAATATATTTGCTAAATGTTTACACGTTGTAGTTACTATTTTCTATCCAATAATATAAAACTTCATTTATATATTAGTTGAATGCTATTAGTTATTTAGTTAATTATGATGCAGATCCATATATGCAGATTCACAGAGGCTCCCAGCAAAACAAAAATTATGGTCATACCCAACAAGGAGTCCCGGTAATTTTAGCTCAAGGTATGGGACAACAAAGTTTTCAAGTATTTAGTAAATGCTAACATAGTGGGGAACCATATGGATTTTGAGGGGCAATCTTACTTGAAAAGGTAAGTCTTGCAACATAGGATCATTCACTTCTTGGATCCTGATAGATAACACTTTTTAACCAAAGTATACTAACTCTGCCAACACATATTGGCCATGGGAAGTAGGTGGTTCTTCAAATAACCAAGCCCTGTGCCATGTAGATCTTTATAAGTAACAACTTGCATTCTGAATTGCCCCTGAAAACTGAATGGCAACTGGTACAGCTTGAGAAGCAGAGATGTCACATAGGCATACTGAAGGATGGCAACCTCTGTCTGCACCACTGCATTCTGGACCAGCTGAAGTTTCTGAGTATTCAAGGGCAGACCCATGTAAAGCAATAGACAAACTTTGTGGTGACAAGGGCATGAATGACTGGCCAAAGAGTCTTCTAATGCAGGAAAAGACTCAGCTGTTATACCAAATGGTGCTGAACAAAACCCTTTGGAGCACAGTTATTATTTTGAAACCCATTGACTTGAAATAGCAATATAATTTTTATATAAAAAATTTCAAAAATAACAAATTCCCAATCACCTTTCAATTAATGGGGATACTTTAATTCATTCCCTATCCTTCCCTACTCCCACCTCCTGGGTCTGTTTATTTAAATGTTGAATGGACACATTCATGAATTTAAGAGACAGTGATAATATATCAGAAAATCTAAATTGCTTTAGATACCAAATTCAGGGAGTATTGTCTATAATATATTTGTGAAGATTAATAATATTCTGAAAGCAATTTCCTGAATTCCTCTTTCCTTTATCTTAGCAACCCTAATTTTTAATATTTGAACTTTGGGCAGTGGTAAGCAAATCTCAAAAATACTAAATATTCTTGGAAAATTGTATATTTTTGATTGATTAGTAAAAAGTAATACTCTTACTCAGGTGTCATAAGTGCTGAACTGTCTTGTATCGCTCTTTCAGTCATTACATTTTGAAGTCGTATCATTATTTGGGGACAACACTGATTTCTTATGTGGAGCGAGAGTACTGTATATATTTGTAATTCAACAGTGCTGTTTATAATTCAGATAATTCCTATCATGTTTGAAATTGTATATCACAGTTTAAACAAAAGAGCTGAACATTAAGCAAAATAGTGGAGATTTAGGAATTGTTTGGCTTGTAGACACAGGATTTTTAATTTTTAAACAAGAAATGATAAAGATTTTATTATTACATAATCCTGTGGAGATAAAAAAACCTATTATTTTAAAAATAGAAATATTCATAATCACACATTTGAATAGAGAAAATGATCTATTAAATAATTTAACTGTGTGAGGAATTTTGTTAATGGAAGGAAATTTTATCAATGAAAACTAATAGTCAGGGGAACTCTCAAATATTTGTCCAGGGAAGATAGTTTTTGCCGGAGAGAAAATGTTTTTATGAAACTTAAACAATTCATTTATTTTTCTTAGTAGGTGAGCATTATGTGATTGTTTTAACATTGTTAAATATTGTCAGAACAAATGAATTCCAAAGTAAAGATATGTTCTAACAGTCTTGGGTGTTCTTTCACAAATTAACTAGTAGTATAATCTTTTCAGCACACACTTGTCTTTGCAAACATTTAAGTCAGCTAAAAGATTCTGCGTCAAACATCAGCTCTCAAGGAACAAATTATTTTGTATGGTCTAGTCAAAAAGATAATGAGATGGACACTGTGGAAATCCTTATTTCTTCATGATTTGTCTGGATTTTGAAGTTCCTACTGATAAAATAGGATGACTGGGTTTCCCCCCCCCCTTTCTTTTGTTTTTGCACTCATAAAATAAGGGAAAACTCAGCAACCTTTACTAGAGGTTTTAAGAGCAAATAATTTAATTTGTGGACTAAAAGGCTGAAAATTAGGATACAATTTATATTTTACATTTATTTAATAGGATTCAAAATGTAAATACTGAGTGTCCTTTTTTGTAACATATAGAATAAAGTTAATCTACTCTTCAGTATCTAAGACAGGAATATTTTTGAGGCTAATTTAATAGGTCATCTGCCTTTTACTGAATTATAGAAAAAATGAAGGTAAATACATGTTTTTTAAAAAAAAAATCAGTATAACTTTGGCAGATAATATATAATTTGAAGATAGATTTAGGTCTGATATAAATTGTATTGTAGCATTTATACAGTATTCCCTCTTTCCATCTCCCCTGCCCCACTACCATAACAACAACCTTGTATGAAAGGCTAGGCTGAAAATGTGTTAATTCTTGTTAGTCCTCGAAGGTGGTCCAGGGAAGAAACAAAACAATAAATACTAGCAGTATCTTTATTGTGAGGTTGCAAGATTGAGAGTATTTCCTTCTCTTTTCCTTTAACTCTTGGAAAAACTTGGGAGGATCCCTTTTGAAACCCTTCCCAGGCCTCCTCTGCTTCTGTGGGCTTTTATGTGTAGGTTGTCCAGTCTGTGGCTGTTCTTTCTATTTCCCAAGATCATTCCTGAACAGCATTACAATTCCTACAGCATAATGGCTTCTCTATTTGATCCCAAGTCTCTATTTGATCTATTTTGTTTGTCACAGGCCAACCTCCCAGCTTTACCTGACCTCATTAATAGGGAAGTAGTGATAACTAATAGTGACAAGTGGCAGCCATCTACTCCTATGTTGGAGACTAAGTCACTGAAGCAAAAACACAAAAATGAGGGCTGAATTTGCAAAAGTTCTAGAGGATTCCTATATCCTGTTTATTCTTCAGAATGGCTTATTCTGAAAGCATGAGGGTTTGGGGGGTAGATTTTGAGATATATTTATTAATTATCTTTTCTAGACTATGCAGACAAGGCACTAGCTAAAACCAGATATGCCTTTCCCTTTACTGTTATGCCTTTTAAAAGGAATCCAGGAAATTAAAGTCTAAATGGAAACAATTCAGAATGTTGCCCTGCCTTTCTACACAGAGATATTCATTTATTTAAAGAAGCAGTTAATACAGAAAATACTGTTTCCCAGAAAGGTTTTTCCAGGTATTTTTCATTTGGAGGTTTCTGCATTGCATCAGTTATTTCTTGCTCAGCTGCTGGTTATCATCCCGTTTTTTAGATTGCTTATTGATTATAAGAATAGGCAAGAAAATAGTGTTAGCTTTTATTTAATTTTTCCCTAGTTTAAGAAGAGCAATAAAGCTTTCAAAGTCTTTATGATTATGGTGAATGAATTAAGTTAGTTATGATGATAAGAGATTTAAAATATTTTATATCCTACTTTGAGGAGTCTCCTTGAGGCAATTTTATGTATTAAAAATTGAAATATAAAATACATTGTTACTAAAGCAGTAGCACAGAACATTTATAACTCAGTAGTATTTAAAATTTAATCTAAGTGCAGGCTTTCATTTATTCAAAAGAAGACTCGAACTTTCAAGTTCAAATAGAGAAAGAAAGTGGGGTAGGCGAAGGGAACAGAACCATAAATGCAATTCATGGCAGCTCCTTTCTCAAGGAACTCTCCCCATGAAAAGAATTAGACGGCAGACTTATCCACTTCTGTTCGTTGACATGCAGCCCTTTCTATTATGGATAATTCAGGTTATATTCTGAAGGTGCTTTTGCCTACCTTGTTTATTTTAGAAAACTTGTGCATGAAGTGCAATTTCGGTTTTCCTTTCTGCTGAAAGATCAGCGAGAAAGTTAACTAGGGATAAGCATCAGCACAGTACTCTTTTTTTCCAGTGAGTGCCTGTAGTAATGTTGTTATAATTTTATAGTAACCACCAATAGTCAAAATAGCAAATTCCATTGATATAAGACTGAAAGTTAATCAAATATTTTGAACACACCCATGCATGTTTTGGAATACCTCTTAGGAACGTTATGTAATGGTTATGTTGCCTGGCACAGGTGAATTTTTTTCTAACATTAAATTGGCAGAGGAAAATGATTTAAAACTGATTCCTTTCCTAGTCAATTAAATAGACTGTTGGTTTAAAGTTGTAATTCACTTCCTGTAAGACTGTTTATAATGTACCCCTTGAAAAGCTATGTGTGCCTGTCTTTTGTTTTAAGGCATAACATCTAGGACAAGCAGTCTGCCGTGCAGTAAAAGAATTTGATTTTAGCCATTTCTAAAATTAAAGACAAATATCTGTTTCTATAAACAGGTCCTGGACTGCTTCAGCTGCTACAAAGCCCAGTGATATTTTAATTTGCTAGGCAGACATGTTTACTGTGTACTATATAGTTTATGAGTGTTACCATAAATGAGGTAATCTTGCATCTTGGTTTCCATATGTGAAACATTACATGAGGAAATGCAGCTGGGTTGTTAGTCAATGATATTAGCAGACTTTATTTAAATATAAACTTTATATTGAGCGGTTTAAAATATTTGTACTAGATCTGGTTATGTGCTTTTTAGTATTTTATACTTCAGAGAAACCAGAATTTTTTTTAAAAAGGCTGCCAAGTGGATATCTCAGTTTCAAAACTGTTAGCAATAATGATTTTTTAAAAACCCAGTTTGCATTATTGATAAAAGTACAACTTTATTTACTTTCTACAAAACAGCTTGCTTTAAAATTGCAAACATGGTAACATGGTAATACATTAAACAATATTCTTTGGAGTCAAATTTAATGCATTCTATAGGAGTGGAGATACAGTGGATGGATGTAAACTATTTAAGTTAATTTTTATCCAAATGAAAAAGTAGCTCAAATACAGGACTGTCTCCTGGAATGCACTTCTCCAAGTCTTATTCCTTCCCTGTCTTTAAAAAAATTCTGCGATAAAAACAGCTTCAATGCCAAAAAACTGAAAATGGGAAGATTGGAGTATCCCATAATATACTCTGCTTATGCAGATCTCAAATAGCTTTAAGTTCTCTTGATCTATGCCATGGCTTGATCTGTAGGGAACTAATGTTAGCTCTGGAACAGGTCTGAAAGTTGTATTTGCATACTGAAGCAAGACCTTGCTACCTGTTCTGGTTCAGGTGCTGAGGTAAAGGTATTCCACCATTGGAACTCTCCAAAAAATAAGAGAATTTATTTAGGAAAATGTTTTAAATATATTCTCTCTGTCTTGGGTTAGAGGGGTAGTAGATCCCTTATACGTTGTCTGATTTGTGAGCACTAATTGTTTGTTCTGTCTATTATTTTTGTATATTGTATTACGTGGTTTATTTTATTTTAAAATTTCTATATTGTAAACTGCCAAGCGTCAAAGTAAAGTTTAGCAGCTTTTAAACTTACTGAATTGAAATAAAATATTTCTTTAAATGCATCTTACATGCAAACAGTCCAAGCTCTGCTGGGCACATATGAACCTTTTATGAACATGAATGTTAATTTTTTTCTGCTAACCAACAATACTTTTAGTCTCTTAGTTAGACTTGACATAAAAACTTTCACTGTGAAATATAAATTTTAAGTTAACAACTAATATTTAGAATAAAGTTGTTTTATAAATAACAAAACCATCCCTTTTAAGTATGCAGTTAGATATTTTTTCTTGGAAATCAGTTTAGAATAGCTCCCTTGATTTTGCTAGCTTTTAGTATAATAACGTTTTGCTAGTTTTTTGGTAAATGTGCATGTGTTTTTTGTGAAAATGTAGTAAACAATAACTATCAACTATGTAGTATCAGTTTGTATTTTTTTTAAAAATGATAATTATTTTGTAAATCTAATGAATTAGTTTTCCTAGTTTTATTGCAATATACACTTTTTGTCACGGCTGCATCTCATCTATCCAGGTTTCATAAGCTGATAGCCTTACATTAATTTGACACTTTTTACTGTAACTGATTCCATAAAATTTCAGTGTGTAAATGTTTTCTGAAATTTTGGAATTCATACTATCTATCACTTGTTAATGTAGATAGACTGAAATTTTTAAAAATTGTACTCAAGTATAGCTATATATACAGTCAATAAGAATGAATCTGTCAAAATGTTTTATCAGGGTTGTGATATTAAACTCAGCCAGAGTCAAATGTCCGGGAGTAATATACAGGTAGTCCTTGACTTACAATAGTTCATTTAGCGACTGTTCAAAGCACTGAAAAAAGTGACTTATGACCATTTTTCACTCTTACAACATTGCAGTATCCCCATAGTCACGTGATCAAAATTCAGACACTTGGCAATTGACTAAGATTTATGACAGTGTCTGGGGGTCATGTGATCACCATTTGCGATCTTCTGACAAAGTCAGATTCACTTAACAACCATGTTATTAATTTAACAACTGCAGTGATTCACTTAACAACTGTGGTAAGAAAGGTCATAAAATGGGGCAAAAGTCACTTAACTGTCACTTAGCAACAGAAATTTTGGGCTGAATTGTGGTTGTAAGTATATTTAAAAATTAAAAATTAAATAATAATAATAATAATAATAATAATAATAATAATAATAATAATAATTATTATTATTATTATTATTTCTGTAAATTTATTCCCTATATTTCCACAAGCCTCATGTAATATTGTTGCACATTATAGCCTGGGCATTCTGAGCAATACAAGCAAAAGTAATACTTTAGGGATGCATAAAAATATGATCATCTATCCAAAACAAAATGAGTTGCTTTTACTATTATGTAACTTATTACATACTAATAGACCAATTGGATCAATTGAACCAATGGACCAATTTGAAAATTACATTGTATAAATTACTGCAGTTTGTAATGTTGTGGTTTGTAATATGACGGGTCCTTAGTGTTGTCTGAGCTTGGTGATTTTCTTGAAGATGTTTCATTACCTAACCCAGGTAACATCATCATTACCCATTAGTTTGGATAATGAAACATCTGCAGGAAAATAACCAAGGTCGGAGAGCACAAAGGACTCCTCATTTCAACCCTAAGCTAGAAACATTCTCATTTATTGGCTTACAGTGTTTTACCATAATAATTGTATTCTTATACAGGTAATTCTCACTTAATCCCCACAGTTTGGACCAGAATCTCAATTAAGCAACATGGTTACTAAGCAAGATGTGACATGAATGCTGTGCTCCACAACTGCAATCTCAGCAATTTCTCTTACAGTTATTAAGTGATCTTACAGGTTGTTAAGTGGAGGGAGTCCCAAGTAAGGAGTACGGGTTGCCTCAAGGAGGCAAGGGAAGTCCTAGGAGGCCCAGCACAGGCCACACATGTGTTGGGGTGCTACAATGCAGCGCAAGTACAGGGAAGTTAGGGAAAGAAGCCATAACCACCCCAGTCTGGTTGAGCACTGTGTGGAAAAGGTGCCACGATGAGCCAAATACCTGGGAAGTTCCTGTGGCACAAAGCAAACATAAACAACCCTACAAAGGGTTGAATTCCCGAGAAGTCTCCATAATGAGGCACAAAGTAGCTGCCTTCTAGTTATTTGGCATTTCATGGACGAGTGACTGTTTTGTGCCATGCTGTTGGAATTTGGGCATTTGGAATTTCCCACAGGGTTGCTACTTTGCATCCTACTAGGGAGGCTTTCCAGGTATTCAGCCCTTCATGGGAGAGATAGTTTTTTTCACACCATGGCACACCTTGACGTTTGTAACTTCTTCTATTTCTTATTTTATATTCTCTGTCTTGATTATTAGTTCTTTTTATATACTTTACAATTTAATAAAATTATTATAAAAATGAAAATTAGTATAGAAACTAGGGTGATTAAATGTTGGGGAAAGAATGCAGGAGGAGACAAGGGTCAAGGAAAACCATTTAATACTATAATGTTTTTAGGTGTATACATAACATTCCAACATTGATCAATTTGTTAAGCTACCTGACATCTTAAATGTAGTTTAAACAGGATTTTGTTCTTAGGCTGCTCTTCCTTTTCAGTTTTCTTCATAAGGAATTGGATGATAAATGGAAACATAAACATAGCTTGAAAATGTGAACTAGTTCCAAACATTTCAATAGTTTTATAAACAATTGGTCGCAGTTACTTTCAGTTGAATTATAGTTTCCTTGAAAGCAGTAACTCACTTGATCTATGTTAAAGAAATTATTTTTAATGTTTCTCTTATTTGTCTTTAAATAACGGTTGATAATTATATATTAATCAACTACAGCATGCTAAGACAAAATGTAATCATTCAGACTTAAGAAAATGGCTGTTCATGTAGAAGTTGTGGGTTTGTTCCATTTATTTCAGTGTGTTAATTCTAACCCTGTCTCTTTTAAAGAGCAGAGAGAGAGAGAGAGAGAGAGAGAGAGAGGAGATGGTGTTGATCTAAAACACAGAACTGTCCACCTCTTGACTATTTTTATTGTCAGTTCTAAGCTTTTTGCTGTATTCATTCTCATTAGTTTAGTCTTATTTACATTTAATCTTAAATCTAATTTTCCCCAACTGTGCTCTTTGCTTTTAATTTCTAGTGCTTTCAGATCATATGTATTTTAGCTATCAGAGTAGTAACATTAGAATGACAATATTATTGATATTTCTTCCTCCAATTTTAAAACCATGCTTATGTTTCAATTCAGCTTCCTTCAATATATATGGTACATATAGGTTAATATTGATTACTGAACCCGCATTCCGAAGAGCTTTAGAAGTTTTAGCCGCCATCTTCCCCCACTTTCACTTATTACACACTTTCACTTTAAAGCTATAAAATCCATTGAGCTAGAGAGTAAAATAAAGAGTCCACTTCACCTTGACCTCCTGTACCGCTCTGCCTGCATCTTGATAATCAAAAGTATTTCCTTTTGGCAGGGGTGGTTGCTAACGCCTGGCTCTGCTCCAAGAATCCCAGAGCAGAGGCGCTGCGCAGCTCGGAGCAACCCAGGCTTTGGGGGGGCTCATCCTTCAGCCGCCCAAGCTCTCAGCTCAGGCGGCCCCAGAGAGCTCAACCCCTACCTGGGGCCTCACCCCCTCCTCTTCTCCCGAGGAGGGGGCTTCAAATCCATCTAAACAGCTGATAGACGCTGTTTACGACGGAAAAACACAGCTGCGGAGCGGGCAGCCCGAAAACGGCTGTCTTTCGACGTCGCGTCGCCACCGGAAGCCTACACTATGATTTCTTGACCCATGTATAGATTTTGAATGAAGACAATGAGATCATCTGGGATTCCTATTTTTCTAAACACATTCCACAGTTTGACATGATTGACATAATTGAAGGCCTTTCAGTAATCAATAAAACATACTAATTTGGGGGGGGTAGCCTTTGGCTTTCTCAATTTACCACATACATCACAATAATGACCTTGGTCTTTTCTAGAGCCAGCTTGTATATCTGATATTTGCCTTCCATGTACAGGCCTAATTTGCATTGGATGATGCTAAGCATTAGTTTGGTAGTATGTGAAATTAAGGATATTGTACAATAATGCAATAGTTAATCACCTTTATTTGGCATTGGTATGTGTCTTTCATGTCTTTTAGCTGTGTCATTCTGAAGTTTTGCCGTGTAGCTTGCTTAGAACTTTTACTTGATTCTTCTTCTGTTGCTTGCCATGTTTTGTAAATATTCCATTCATTCTTGTAGCCTTCTGACCTGGTAATAATTAGGTCTAATTTCATCATCTAATATTGGAATTTATTTATTTACTAAATTATCTGTACATAGAGATAAATCTTCTGAGGTATCTTGAGTGCTAGCAACTCTGCTCTATAGAATGTCAGTATACTTCCTCCATCTTTGTTTGAATCTTTCCCAATTTCCATACTGTCTGTCCATTGTTTTCTTTAGCATACCAGTTTGATATTGGAATATTTTTTGGTTCAGAAATAGTCTGATTTGCCTTGTTTTTCCATGCCTGTTTCCTTCTTCATTGTTACAGATGCTGTTATATTGCTTCTTGTCTCTTCTAACAGAATTTCTTGTCTGAAACTCTTTAAGTTGCTACTTGAGATTTTGTATTTGGCATCTCATCTTTGCAATTTTCAGCATTTGTTCCATCGTTCTTATGTTTTTCTCCCATCATTGGCAGCCTCTGTTCACATTTTTCCTTAACAATTTCTTTAAGCTGATTGCACAGTTTACCTGTTTTCCAATAAATGAAATCAGGAATGCCAAGGCAATTCCCAATGTTATCCTTGAAAATGATATGCATATGCTCAGTATTATTTTATTGAAATTGGCAGACTTCATCTTCTGTTTTAGCTTCACTTGAGATTTGCACATGAGTAGTTCAGGATCTGTTCTACAGTCAGCCCTCGTGCATATCTTTGGTGTTACAACCAAGTTTTTCCACCTCCTCTAATTAATGATATAATCAGTTTGATTTCTGTGGTACTTCCTCTGGAGACTTTATTTATTTTATTTTTTATTTATTTAGTTATATTTATATACCGCCCTATTCCCTGAGGACTCAGGGCGGTTTACAGGGAATTAAAAATCCAGAATACAAAAATTAAGAACCAAATTAAAAAATATTAAATTAACCCTGTAGTCAGTTAAAGAGAACCCCAAATTAAAAATTCCTCCTCAGTCTGGGCCCGAGAGCTCGAAGAGCCAGGTCTTCAGGCCCCGGCGGAATGATCGAAGGTCGGGGGCAGTTCTCAGCTCCACCGGCAGCTGGTTCCAGAGGGCAGGCGCTCCCACCGAGAAGGCCCTATCCCCGGGTGTCACCCGCCGGCAGTCTCTTACCGGCGGGACCCTGAGCAGACCCTCCCTGTGGGAGCGCACTGGGCGAAGGGCATTTGATGCCGGCAGCAGGTGTTCCCTCAGATATCCCGGACCCAGGCCATGTAGACTTACATGTACCTAGGTTTGCTTTGGTTGTTTGAAGAGTTAGCAATGAAGAAATAATTGGATTGGCAGAAATTGTTAAGTCATTCTTCCACTTTCGTTTGGTTTCCTGGACCAGAGTCTAAAAACATTTCCCTCCTTAATATTTCCAAGTTTTGCAATCTTCAGTCATAAGCATCATATCTTGCCTGCATGTTGTGTTAATTTCAGATTGAACTTGATAATAGAGTTTACAGACCTTCTTTTCTTCTGCTTCAATGGTTAGATCATGAACTCGAATAACCATCATATTAAAGTTTGGCCATGAGGTCTAATTGATACTGTTTGGTCATTAATTGTATTATAGTCAAGTACTGTTATTATATATTCCTAACTATGAAAGAAAATCCATTCCATCTTTCTTTTTTATGTCCTGAGGAGTAAACTGTGATGTTTTGTATAAGTTTCCAATTCCAATCCAACTCATGTTGCTAAAGCCTAAAATGTCATTTCATTTAATCTTTCACTGTGTTGAACTTCTTACATTCAATGTCTCTAAAGTAATTCTGTCTTTGTAACTTTATATGTCCTTTTCCTGCATGGCAATATCAGATGCTCGCTCCAAAGGCTTTAATCTATCTATGTCATAAACATTGTTAGTATTCCAAAAACTTCCCAAATCTTTTCAATAGCATTTTGAGTGCCATCTAAAACTGAAGGGCCCATTACCCAGTATTATATCATCATTTTATATATTCTATCCAGGTAGGTTTCTTGATCAAATATAGGAGTGTTTTGCCATTGCATTCTCCACACATTATACAATGATTATGCCTAAAGTCATCTTCCACGTCCAGCATGTGCCTATGACGTTCACATCTTGGATGACCCTGCTGGAATTGTATATTCTTTACATTCATTATTTGCATTACCACCACAATTAGACAGAGGAACAGGACTTGAAGAATAGGTAATCAATGTAGAGGATGGAGGAATGGCTTGATTTCGAATAAGGCAGTTTTCTAGAATTCTTTGGTGACTGAAAGTGGGATGTCATTGTGAAAATGCAAAAAAGTATCAAGTGACACATATATTTTAAAATTATTGAAATAGGAGAAATGCAAGAGTTATTTGTATGCACATTCATATGTGCATAAATACTTGTATAGACATATAATATCATAAACTGAAAAAATAAAATTATCCTCCGTGGTTAAATAAAATATAATTTAAACTTCCCTAAAAGGCACATTTAGAAGCTAAACTAATGTACAAACTAGTTTTATTTTAGACACAACAGCTATTTAAAGATCTTTGAAATTTATACAATTTTTGTTTAGCTGTCAAAACTTTTAATTATACTGTGCCTTGAAGGTGTAAAACTGTCAAATAAATCAGAGTCTTTGCATAAATGTTTGATGAATTATTCTGACTACTACACTGTAGATACAACTTGCAAAACGTTTCAGTAGAAATTAGTCATCAAGTAAAGGGCAACATTAATATATTTATTGATGAAGTAAAAAGGTAGATTAAGTTGTTCCACATACAGCTGCAAGGGACACTAATAAAGTAGACTACTTCATTAGACACTAATTATGAAGACAACTTTGGTACAATGGTAATATTGCTATTCCAATGTTTAAATTTATCTGAAAACATTCTATAAAATTTTTGCCAAACCATTAGCTTTTACATATTTTACATATTCCTGGCAAAGTGGTTGCTAACATTTCATGAACCTGATTTTTCTTTTAATTACATTAAAGGAACATGAGTGTGTGTGTGTGTGTGTGTGTGTGTGTGTGTGTTTAGTAGTAGTGAGGCAACTCACTAAAGGTGATTGGGGTGAAATAAATTAGTTCCCCTTTGAAGCTTTTATTTTCCTCTTTTTTCCCCCAAAATGAATGGGACATTCTTGAATGAAAGCTGTTTTTCATTACTGCCACCCAATACTTATTTGAAAGAAAAAGCCCTCCTAACACATACAAACACAAGGGTAAAAGCAACCTTCCCCTTTCTACAAGGAAGATTTCAGCTAAACAGCTCCTAGCTTCTCTTTCCAGTCAGGTGGCTTCAAATCAAAGTTAATTACTGTAGTCATTTATTCTAATCACTTTCTTCGTATGGCTAACTGCATTCTGTCATGGGGTGGCATCCTTTGAAGCCAGTTCGGTTTGAAAGCCACTGCAGGGTACTTGAGCCTCATTAGTGAGGCTTATCCATGCCTGGCTCTGGATGTGATCCCTGATTAACTCTCAGTTAGCCTTCTTCCCCAGACAACACTCCTCCCTTTCTCTTTAGTTTCAATTAACTCTTCCTTTGCTGTCTGCTTTTATTCACATCAGGACACAGCAGTATGGGGATAGGTAATTTATATATTTTCTTTGTTTCAACAGAAACAGTAAATTTCCAGAGTAGAAAATTGTGATGAGAAAAGATGGTCCTTTATTGCCAGGGGTCCTTGTTTCAGTGTAGAGTGATTTATATATGTATATCTAACAAGAAGAGGTGTTGTACACAAACAGCAGACCTAAGTATTGTTGCTTTTCCTATTTGGAAATTTTATCCAAATTAATCTGGAGCATATTAGCTTAAACTTCAAATGGGAAAACACTGATCTCTCTATCACAGTCAATAGGGGAATATTTGACACCATGTTTTACCTACAGATAAATGAAATGAACATGATAAAGCAGTCATACACTTTTACAGATAAGAAAATTCCTCTTCAGGTGTTTATTTAAACTATTTGTATAGCTTCCCATCTCACGACAATGACTTTGTGAAGTGTATAAAGATTCTAACCATAATAACAGCTTTAAATTCATTATACTCTATTTTGACAACCCCTAAACATAGTATAGTATGTCTTTGTCTAGCATACAGAATGACAATGCTTAATAGAAGACCTAGAAGAGGTTAAAGGCATTAATAAGGATTTTGAAGCCTAATTTTTTTTTAATGAACTTCAGGTTGATAATCTAGATCCCAGTCCATTTGTGTTGATTTTAGGCAACAGTACAGTAAAATAGTGCAACACCAAAATAATGGTAATTTTGGCTCAAACTTGTCTCAAAGAGTCTAGACAGTTATAGTATTGTGAATAAAGGCTTCACCTGGCTTAATTACTTTGGTAATATTAAAAAAGCTAACAGACAGGTATTGAATAGGAAACAGGTAGTGAAACTACTTGTTTGCTTCCCTAATTCAGGAGTCCCCAAACTCTTAGGTCATTGATACCTTCATAAACCTTGATTGTTCATCAAATCCCAAATATTTACTGTCTGAAAATAATAAGTACTTCTTTAATTAATAATACTATATTATTATGGAATAGATAACAACAGCAACAACAACAGATAATCCCCTAGAACAGGGGTGTCAAACTCGCAACGTCACGTGATGTGTTGCAATGTATCACGACTTTTTTTCCATTGCCAGCAAAGGGGTGGGCGCAGTTTCAGTATGATGCATCCGGCCCATGGGCTGGCAGTTTGACACCCCTGCCCTAGAACCTTGAGGGCCAATATTGACTACTTGCACTAAATTGCTTAATATAAGGCTAATCTGCAAAAAGGCCACTATGATCCTGTAATCATTATGCACTTGGATAGAAATTTCCTGATGCACAAAAATATACTTTATATATTTTGTAATTTGAAATAAACGTTCAGGTAAAATATTATCTTTTAATAGCAGTTAACTACCGTAGATTTACTGTGCAAATACTGTATATCATTATATGATTAATCTATGGTGTATAAATATAAAATTGTCCTCAAAAGTTAACTTCATTGAAAGCTAATTCAGGTTTTATATGTTATAGGCAGTTTAATACAGGTAGACCTTGACTTATGACCACAATTAAGCCCAAAATTTCTGTGGCTAAGTGAGACCATTGTTGAGTGAGTTTTGCCCCATTTTACGACCTTTCTTGCTACAGTTGTTAAGTGAATAACCGGAGTTGTTAAGTTAGTAACATGGTTAAGTGAATCTGGCTACCACATTGACTTTGCTGGTCAGAAGATCACAAAAGGGGATCACATGACTTTCATAAATATGAGTCAATTGCCAAGCATCTGGATGTTGCTCGTGTGACCACAGTGATGCTGCAACGGTCGTAAGTGTTGAAAATGGTTGTAAGTGATTTATTTCAGTGCCATTGTAACTTCGAACGGCCTCTTAATGAACTGTTATAAGTTGAGGAGTACCTGTGCTATTTTCTAAAAATAATCCTTCAAAAGCAGATGAAAATTTAAAAAATAATTGAAAATATAAACATCTTTAGAAATTAAAACATTGGTGGATAGAATAGTTGTAACCAGAACATATATTTCATAAAATTCTTGTCAAAAGGGATGTTTGTTTGAGAGAAGAAAATCCTATTTTGTATAGGTTGCTAATGCGGGTATCTGCTCCCTAGAGAACAATGTGAATTTGGACTTTTAGAATATTTCTCTTCAGTGGAGTAAATTAGAGATAATGAGGGCAAATCTTCTGAAACAGGGTAAAACAAGCTGAAATTACGTGTAGCTTGCAATTGAACTATATCCTAGGGAAAAGCTTACAATTGCAAGGTCCTTGGAAATTGTCAGAAATCTAACATTTAATCTTCTTCATCATTTTGTTCCTTTTGATCTCAGATCATAGTTGATAAGAAGTATCCAAGATAGCACACTAGGAAAAAAACAAATTTGAGTAGGAATTAATGGATAAAACAGTCTTAAATTCATGCCTGTGCATATCATTCCTAAATCTATTTCATCCTCATATGTTAATACATGTTTACCTAAAATAAAATGTGCACAAATGTCTGCATTTTACATTTGTTTTCACTGTGAATAGAATAGAATAGTTTAATATGAACATCAACATAAAATACAGTACTTTTATTTATTATATAGTTTTGAATTGTTTTTAATATTACACACCACCCAGAGTCATTATGGAATAGGATGGATTTATAAATGTAATAAATAAATAAAAATGCATCTTTGTCCTCCAGATTCCATTAAATTTAAACAAAACAAGCCCTCCATCATTCTTGTTTTGAATGCTCCATGAATGTTTATTTACTTTCAACACAATTCCTTTGAAGCCTAGAGAGAGACTAAGAAAATTTATAAAATCATTTCAGCATATAGTGTTGATAGAGATCCTAACTATAAATAAATAGTGTGAATATTGAATATTCATAGAGAAATAATTGTGGCGCAAATTTGTGACAACTTAATCCTATTTTGAAACAACATATTTTCCTACTTCCACAAACTACTGGTTTTCTTGTGCTTTTTAGAAAAATAAGCACATATGTTAGACATACTGTAAGATTGTCTTTTACATTTTACAGAAAAGGTGGACTAAATAGGAGTGCATTGCAGGTCTGATTTAAACAATTATCAAATACCATTAGAATTATGGAGCACGTTAATTATTGTAATAATAACTTTGAAACTATTGTTCTTGTTACTCTCTTTGCAAACATGTTTGCTTCCAAATATACTAAAGGGAGTATTTTAATTTTTATTGGGGAGAAAGGAAATGTAACTATTGAAGAGACTAGACTAGACTAGTGCACACAAACTATTTATCAGTCTTTGAATGATTTTGTGTGAAGTGGTTGTTCTTGCTTTGTTTGAATAGGATACAGTTTTCTGTTTATGACTTCAAATATTTGAAGAGTATGTGATCCACGTATTTAATCAAAATAATTTAACTCAAAGCATGTTCTGATTGGAAGCAAGATGACATGGGGGGAAAAAGACTCCAGATGGTTTTTTTTAAGTTGAAAGACTTTTTTTATCATATATTTAATAGGACAATTTGAAACATTTCTAATTGGTCTGAAAAAAAGTCTTAATCATTGTAAATAACCAAGCTCATACATCAGTGTTAAGCGACATTACTGCTGATGTTTGAAATCCAGCACATGCAAGCATAACTGTATATTTGATTTCAAAATGTTTATTGCATGAGGTATCAAGTAATTGTTAAACTTACAAATTCACAATAAGGTTGCAGAAGTTTAGCATTTGAAATGTTCAGTTTATTTTCTTTTTGAGAATTCTTTTGTTTCATATAATTTTTTAAACACAATTTTCTAAAGAAATTGAAATTTTATATTAAATTTGGTAGTTATGAAGTAATTTTATGTTGATCTTATTATCTTGGGCCATTTTGAACCATAAAATAAATCCCTAATAAATATGGGGAATTCCATCTGTATGTGTTCAGTAGAAAAATTATGTATTATGCTTGTTGAATATGTTTCGAGGAATAAGTGGAAATTTTGACATTTTAGTTTATGTTCATATTTTAAAAATTAGACAAATAAGAATTGCTATTCTCATTTCCAAAGAATTTTAGATGGGAGCTGTTTTTCTGCTTGCAGAAAATCCTGCAAAATAGTTATTTTTGTTTGTTAAAAAATATATACACGGCAAAAATCCCTCCACTGATAAATAGCGATCATAATTTTATTATTACAAAAAATTATTTAAAAAAAAACCACTGCTAACTTTTTGGAACACTTCATGAAAGCATATTTATGTAATAATGATTAATTATATAGCTATGTTTGCATGACATTTTTTAGTTAACTTCTGACAGAAGAAGAGTGTTGCATATTTTGTTGCATTTTAGGAACTTCAATAGCACCTCCTCAAATTACATTAATGTTAAAAGATTTTTGAGAATTTTAAAATTTTCTCCTGCAGCATATTTGTGGCTCTGGAACATTTTAGTTTTGTGAACTATTAACATAAAATTGCTAATAGATGTTTGACATCTGTGCATTGCACTTTTTAGCATATCTCAGGAGTTTGGGTCTTGGTCTAATAGGTCTCGTTAGGGGGAAAAAAGAGATCAACCCTAAGACAGTTTGTCAAAGTTAATATGAGTCCCATAGGACTGAATTGACAATTAGTGTGTGATTTTACAGCACATTCCTCTCATGGTCTTCTTTGATTCGTAACAATTGAACGTTACCTCTGATTTATTTCACAATAACTCAATACAGATGAATATTATTGTACTACTATTGTTGGATGTTAGAATTTTTTATTTTTATTTCTTATCATTCTCAGAATATATACAGGGTGTAAATGATGCATCCTGTCTAGTATGGGAGAAGTAAGACTTGATTAGCTATGTTTAAGAGAAGCAAGGGAATGGGGGTTAGTATGCTTTACCAATAAAGGAGAATATGTGTAATTCAGGGTTAAAATGAGGGGTCCTTGGCTGTATTCTTGCAGATGTTTCATTAACCAAACTTTACCTAGTTTGGGTAACGAAAGGTCTGCGGAAAAAAAACCACAAGCAACCTCAGATAACACCAAGGACCCCTCATATATGCTTTAGTTGTGCACCACTTTTAACCATGGCTTTAATAAGCATTATCTTTTTCAGAAGATTGAGCTGATCCTAAATGTTTTGAATTCTTAATTTTAAGAAAAAATAGTATTATGTTGTATAAAATTAATAAAGCATGGTAGCGTAAGGTATCATAAATAGAAAGAATTTTCCTTGTGATACATTACACATAAGAACAATTCATATTTTCTTTTAATTTTATATAACTTTACATTATATTAATTTTTATAAGGCAATGTCTGAAATGTAATTGGATTGCATGTATGTTGTAACATTTCTTATGCCACTCTGAAAGTCTTTTTTATTTTATATTATTTACATCTTTCACAGCTAATTTATTAATATACTGTACGTATAATTTTTAAGCAAACCCCTAAATCTCTAAAAGATTTACAAAAAAAATAAAGCCCTTCCAATCAAGTATTGTTGCTGTATTTAATAATGTTCTTTAGCAATCACATTTATACATTGGAAACTACCTATGACGTCTATAAATGATGATAAAAAATTAAGTATTTCTTGATGTAGTAAAAGTAAGTAAGTAAGTTTTAGGCCTTTCATGTTGCTGTTTTCCTATATTTATAGACTTTGATATTTCCTATATATGTTTTCAAAGCTTTCTTCAAAGTAAAACACAGTTCAATAAAACTCTAAAAGGGTCTGTATAAAATTGTGTTTTAATTCATTTTATCATAGCCATTGTTATGCCATTTGTGTTTAATTTATTTATTTAGCAATATTTATATGCTGTCTTAATCCATATGGACTGTGGGGTAGAATATCAGTTTTAGATATAATACAGTCTATCTTACAGCTTTTAACTTATTAAACAATTTGGAACTGGTGTGTGAGTGTGTGTTTATAGTTATATATAGTTTTAATTGTATTCATATTTTGAAATTCTTTTTAAGGACTAGCTAGAATATTGCTCTCATGAAATGAGCAGTTTTCTCTGTTGGAATGGTATGTAGGTAATAGAAGAATGACAATATATTGTTATCCATTATAAAGGATATATGTAGCAATTTACTAACTGAGCTTCTAAATAAAAAAATGATATGTACATGAAGATATGGATAGGCCTTTTCCTGATTGAAAGTTCTAATTAAGTGAATAGAGGAAAATTAACTGAAATTAGCTGTCAGAAAATCACATTTAAATGACTGATGAGTTGCTCAGGCAGTAAACATTTAAATGATATAAATTGCCATTTAAGTGTATGGTTTAATGTTTGTCATGCATTAACATGACATGAGATTGCAGTGACAATCAAGCAGCTTGCTCTAATTTGAACATATTTAGAGCTTTTGTGTGGAGTGCACCACACAAATTAAGACAATTGCTGTTTTTTATGTGTCAATATAAATGTTTCTTCAGGCATCAGTTAATGAAACTAACCAATCATTTATGTATGCATATTGCAGAGTGGCTTCTCAGAGCTTGACTAAATTTTCCTTTTAAAATAGAACCTTTCCTTGAAAAAAAACTAGGCTTAATTTCTGTGATTATAAAACTGTCCTGCTTCTTTGCATTATTTTATCTGCACTTCTCAAATCCAAAGGGAAATGCAATTTTCCATTAAAGATCCATGCATCATGCTACTGACTTTTGTTCCCTTTTCCTCAGCCAATTCAGAATTACACATATATATATACAGGTATAGAAACTGAAATATTTTTGCGCAAAATATTCAGCCCAAAATATTTTATGTCTGATGTAAAGAAACCCAAGAAGACATACACTCTATTTTATGTGTATCAGCCATCAAATCTGGCAACTGATCTTCATTTATTATTAGCAAAAAGAAAGCATCCATCATCGGAATTAAAGTAACAAGATGGCTTGTTGCTGGTAAAGGCTGTATTGTCCGCCCATTTTGCTATCTGAATTGATCCCTAATTGAAATTGTAATCTAAAATATATTGATCTATATCCAGAAACAAGAGTGTGTGCTGGATGATCATGTGACCTAAATTTAAATCTTTAGACAAATTCAGTGGATAATGTTACCTCATTTGTACTTAAGCTATGTTCTGAAAAATGTTCTTAATGGATCTATAAAATAAAACTGCATGGCTGCTTTGGAAGCTTCTCATGGGTATCCGCAGGGATATACATGCACAGCTACTTCATCAAGTCAACAACATGTTCAAGCAGCTTCACAAAACTGACTGCTTTAACAGTTGGAAAAAGAAAAGCTTGGTACACAGTCCTTCAATTTCTGAGGATTCTATTTCAATGGAATGAAGTATATGATTGCTTAATAACTGCTTAATTATATGAAGGACCATTAATTCTTAATCTCAGATAGTTAAGTCTTAATCTTTCCTTGATGTCTTTCTATGCACTTGAAACTTTCCATTGTCTTGCACTAAAGGTCAACATGAATAAGCTAGTTTTTAAAGAAAAGGCTCAAATTTCTTGAACAAGCTGGCTTTAGAAAAAGCTGAGGAATAGGAGGTAATATTGCTGATGTATTCTAGATAATTGAGAAAACCAAGAATATCCAAAAGAAATAAGTATATGCTTTATTGATAATAGAAAGTCCTTTGGTTATCTGAATGATATCAAACTGTGTAATATAATTTGAAAATATTAGAAAAATGGGAATCCAGAACATCCAGTTATCTTCATATAAAACCTATACACAGATCAGAAGCCATAATACAGAGAGAACATATATTATTTATTCAACATATACCATGTTTCCCCGAAAGTGAGACCTACTGCAAAAATAATCCATAGCTTGACTTTTGGGGGTGGGCCTTATATAAGTCCTACCCCCAAAATAAGCCCTAGTGTTGAGGTGAGGTACATGCCTAAAAATCAAGCTGGGGTGAAGGTGTGGAGCTCACCATTGCAGCCAGGCCTCCCATGGATCGATACTTGCCTTGCCAGCCCACTTCTTCTGCAGCCGAAGGAGCAGCTTCATTCTGCAGCTGAGAATGAAGCTTGGGCCTGCATTTCGCCTTAAGAGGCCTTTCCAGAAGGCCTTTGCAGCTGAGAACCAAGCTATGGATTGAACCAAGCTATAGCTCCGTTCATGGCTACAGAGGTCTTTCTGGAATCCATAGATCGGTTCTTGGCTGTATAGGCCTTCCAGAAAGGCCTCTGACTGTGAAATGCAGGCCCGAACTCCATTCTCAGCTGCAGAATGAAGCTGCTCCTTCAGCCATAGAAGTGGGCCAGCTGGGTGGGGCTGTCAGTGCTGGAGGTGAGTGGACAAGACACCTGAGGAAACACGGTATATTGAATATATATTAAGAGAAGCTGGACTGGAATAAAATATGCATGGTTTCAAAGCTGGAGGAAGAAACATCAATTACCTGTGCTATGCTGATGACTCCACCCTGACAGCCATAAAGGAAAAGGATCTGCAAGCTCTAGTAATAACATCAAAAAGCATTGATGGAAACATTGGACTGAAATTAAATATAAAGAAGAACACACTAATGACACTCAGGTGCAATAGGTACAATAACTAAGCTTAGGATTGTCAATTAAGATACTGAAGTGCTGGATAGCTTCTGTCTCAAGCATGCAAGCAGCAAGAAATATGTTGCAAACTAGTCCAACTTACATACCCATAGAGTTTCACAGGGAATACTATTGCATGTATTATTCTGATTTTTGTAGGTATATACATATCATGGTATCTGACTATCTTTTCCAAAGCCTTCATCTTTAATTTATCAAGGACTTTAAATAGAAAGAATATTGATGCTTCTGAACTTTGGTTTGCAGAAGTGTCCAGAGAATATCATGTACAAAAAAATGAAACAGAAAAATCAATGGATGAACAAACAAATCAACCCCAAAGTTCTCGCTTGAGGCACTAATGATCAGTCTCAGATTATCCCACTTCAGGCACAGGATGAAAAGATTTACTCTCTAGAGAAGGTTCTAATGCTGGGACAGAAAGAATGAAAGTCAAGAGGATGACCAACAGCAGGACAGATGGCCTTAATTTCAGTGGTGAAGACCTGAAAGAACAGACTAGAGCAGATTGTCATGGAGAAAATCTATGAAGTTACTTAGAGTTGAGACTGATGTGATGGCACTAATCAATCAATCAAAAATATTTGGAAGAATGCAGAAATTATTTGCATAAACTTTTGTTACATGTACATCTGCAGTGAGTAAAGAAGGAGGAAAGACCCTCTGTTAATTCAGATAAACAAGACTAAGCTCAGCCCAGGAAAGTGATTTACAAATATATTTCAAATAGTTCTTCCCGCTTAATTCCCATTAAGATTTTTAAAAAAGGGCGGAAGGGAAGCACATTAAGACTTGTAAAATCCAGTAGCTGCTCTAGTAAGAGTAGTTTTAGGTTTTTGTGGTGTATGTTTCTTATTGAGCTCTGTCTTTTAGGGCTTACAGTCCTAGACTCACTAGACATCTTTTACTGAATCTGAGAAATCACCTATCAAATGATTTCTATCAAGATATCAAAAATAATGTGCATTTAGAAACTATATTTTAAATAGAATTTATAATAATTTGAAGTCTCTATTAAAAAAGAGTTCCTTGAAAGAAACATTATTTTATATAATGATCAATGTAGCTGTATATTGCTTGAAGAGAACATAATAAATGAAATAAGAGGGAATTTTTAAAAAGTTAATCTTAACTCATTAATGATGGATGATGTGTTTAATGATGTGTAGCAATTATAACTTAAACTGATTTAGAAATTACATTGGTTGATTTCTATCATAAGACAAGATTCTGAAATAAGATTTTTTTAATGCTTTTAATTATTTTATTATTGTAATTTATTATTAAAATAATAAATACTAAAATCAATATTAATATTTTTACTATTACAATTATTATTTTGATTATTTAATTATTTCAATAATAATTGTTTAATTATAATTAATTGATATATAAATAAATTATTTAACCTTCAAAAGGTTAGCGCTGGCCCATTTTAATTATATATAGGGGATATACTGCTGAAGGAAGTCTAAGATTTCAATATTGGGCTCCATTTGAAATAATGCTGGTTTACACAGCACTTCTTGAAAACTATTGACACCTATAGGTGAAGGTAAATGATGCAATATAAAAGTCTGAAATTCTAGTATGTTTGTTGCATTTTTCCATACTACAGAGGAAATTGTAATTGACACAAATTTTATGTATAATCCAGAAAACTACACCTTTGTCAAATCTGTTATAATCCTAGTGCAAGCTATTTATGTGATATTGTCAACATTCAGGATAGAGGTAATAAATTATAAGTTGCGATAAAAGTTGTGTTACATTCAATATATAGATTGCATCATTTTAAGATAGTGACTACCTCTACTGTTTCCTGTTTCTGCAGTTGGAAACAGTACATAAATTAAGAGGCTGCAGCATTTTTTCTTTAGCATTATAGTAGCTATATAGCTGGTACTTTTTAAATGTGGTGAGACACAGGTGCCCACACAACTGAAAGATACAAGATTGGGATGATTAATATAGTCTCTCGTCTTTCCCTATTATTAGCAGATTAGACTATAATTACTCATCCATGGTGGATTTAATTGTTCATGGTTCAACCTTGAATTCTTTTCTTTTAATAGTAGTACAATCTCTATTGCAAATGTTTAAAACTCCACCAGGGACCTGCATGGCACAGTTGATTCAACAGGTTCTAACAGCTGCAGCTAGCATTGTCATAGTTTGTGGGGGGAAAAATTTCTCTAAGCATTGGCTGAGGAATTCTGGGAGTTGAAGTCCGCAAGTCTTAAAGTTGCCAAGGTTGAGGACCCCTGCTCTAAGGCACATGCATATTTCTAACCTTTGCATTGTTGTTTTTGTAAGACTGTGGACAGCGAATAAGTTTAAGAAACAATATAAACAGTGTTGTATTTTGTTTCAGGCTTTGGAAAGTGAATTTGTTTCCTGTCAACTGCACCAGTGGATTGATTTGATTTTTGGCTATAAGCAGCAAGGGCCGGAAGCTGTCAGATCTCTCAATGTTTTCTACTATCTAACCTATGAAGGAGCTGTCAATCTCAATTCAATAACGGATCCAATGATGAGAGAGGTAAGCATGTTCTTATCTGGGAGAATAAAAATTATGAAGAAATGTGGGACTTTTTGAAATATTTGTAAAGCATGTTTGATTTTATTGTAATTTAAAAGTTATTTATAGACTTTTAAAAGGATATTTTCTACCTTACCCACACTAACATATCACTTTAGTTTTATTTTGTTTACATATGGGATAATTCTTCAAATCAGGTCTTGTAAGTTATTAGCAAGACGTTCTTTTCCTTTCTGCCTTGTTTGCCTTGTTCTATTTGATCTTCTGTTCCTTTGATCTATTTGATCTTCTGTTCCTTTAGACCAGGGGTAGGCAACCTCGGCTCTTTTATGACTCATGGACTTCAACTCCCAGTCAGCATAGCTGACTCAGGAATTCTGGGAGTTGAAGTCCATGAGTCATAAAAGAGCCGAGGTTGCCTACCCCTGCTTTAGACTGCTAGGACAAGAACTTGCTACAGTGTTGTATTGTTTCTTAAGGCGTAGTGCTATGCTTAAATCTTATGGACTGAAGCTGGCAAACAAAGAAATCTACTATAATAATACATCATGGAAAATTAGTTCTTAGAGTGATTGTATGTGTAGACATGCTTACACTTTCCATCTATGTGCCTGGGTGTGAAAAGCTGTTTTCCCATAACTGTGCCAAACACCCCATATTGAGCATTTAACCTCTCTCAATAGGGTACATATAAAGCATTAGGGAAAACTGTGAGCACGGTACTAGGGAAACTGCTGACCCAATATTTAAATGGATAACAACAGTTTCTCTGTCTTTTCTCTGAGCCTGTTTCTTGGACAATGGTCTTCTCTCTACAAGGTTCCCTACATTTTATAAATGGAAAAAGCAGCTTGGGAAACTGAAAAGAACTTCTGAAAAGGGAAATATTGTGGCTAGCAAGTATTTTTGAGTAAAATGACTTTGAGGAGGTTCTGAAACTCCATGAGACTTCATGTAAAAGGGAAAAAAATATACATCACTGCTGAGTGTTCTCTTTGTAAACTTTACGTGCATTACTATAAGCTTTTATAACAAGAATTATGGATTTAAAGATTTTAATGAAATATTTACTTTCTAGATCCACTGGGGGGGGGTTGATTTTTTTTTTTTAGAAAAAGCCTAGGACGTTTTGTCATTCGTGCACCATTTTTATGCACGCACTAAAAATAAAACAAAATCCAGTGGTCTTTTTCATATGTAATCCTATAAGAACTTAATCTTTCATAGTTTAAAACAGATCTTTATCAACCAAAGAATATACAACATGTAACGTTAGATCTGGGAAACTTTATAAAATGCTGCTACATATTTAATTCACATTTGAAATTTTTTTTTCTGAATTTGTAAGAGAATAAGTATTTGAATAATTGATTTAAAAATGACTTGCACCATTGCTCCTCACTGGCATTATCAAGTTATGCTTTTCTGCTTGAATCCATTCACGGCCATTTTTATTTTGTTATAGTTAGCAAAGTTCACTTTTATTTATGATTTTCTGACATGCTTCTAATGAGCATAAACATTGGACATGAGACAGGACCTTCTGATTTCTGAGCCTTCCTACCATGATATATTAAGAGTATTTTAGGAGTGTGTATGTGTGTGTGTATGTTTATTTATTTAAAATAGTTTTCCAAGTAATTAGCTTCTCTTTCTGTGATAAACTTTGAGATGTGTATAACAGAAGCAAAGATGACTAACTGCATAGATATTTATTTGTTATTAGCCCATTTTCCTAGTCAAAACTAGTATAGAAAGCTGCTAGCATCACCATGAGGGTTTCCTAGCCTTCTGTACACCACAGTTAATTAACTAGAATTAGGTAAATTGACATGACATAAATTCTACTTGCAAACATATGTATAAAACAAGAAGTCATGGTATCCATGAATTCTTTGTAATATCTTTTAAAATACAAAGAGCTCAAGATTAGTAGTGTGATTAAATGTCTTTATTACACAAAGGGACATAGAGAATGCTGTTTTCTTTTTGCCAAAAAATTTGGATTTTTGAAAGAACAAAGAAGTTCTCACTGTGTTAATTTCCAAGATAGCCAACACATGTGGAAAAACAGCATTACAATAATTTGTGAATAAAAGGATCTGTTCCCTATTTTACTATTTCTATGATGTAATAGCTTAACAGTCTGCTGCACTTTAAACATTTATGGAGTCTTTAATTGCTTATGCTGAAAACAAAAGAATGAAGTTTACTGATACTTTGGCCTAGACTGTTTATTAGTAAAAATGAAATTAATTTTTGGAAACCTTGTGATCACTTAATATAGATGTAAGACTTCTGTTGCTCTTCTGAAATATTTGTTAATTTCTTTTTCTTCTCTTCATATCAACATTTTCCTAGATTTTAATTATTTCTTATGTTCTTCAAGATGTATGAGCTAAAGGGTAAAACAGACTAATGAAAAGATTTGGGCTATATGATGTTGCAGATTAGGAATAGAAAAAAGATATTAGTCTTTGATATTACCTCACAAACAGTGCATTACAAATAGCAAGAAGCTCAAGAATGATTTGTTTTAGTCTTTAATAAATGTATATTTTTTATTTTTTTAAAAAAGGATATCTTATATTGCATAGAAAAGAAAAAGAAAAAAAACATTAGTACTTTAACAATCAGGAAATGTAATGTACCTTGAAAGTAGCTATGTTTACATTCCATATTATGAACCAAAGAGAACCTTCAATGACCATGTCTTTTTATCACAGTAAGTGTTAATTCTTCAGGGTTTTGGCTTACCACAGGCTTTAGTCAGTCAAAAGGAAAATAAACATTAGCTAACTCTTCTAAAGTTAACATCAGAATTGAAATTGATTCTCTGTTTTCTTTAAGATTAGAAATAAGACAAAATTTCCATTTTTGTATTATTTTCCTCAAGGGCTTTTGAGGAAGAGGTGAGGTAGCTTATATGACATTTCTTTCCTAATTCCTATAACTACTGGATGCTCTTATTAATTTGTTCATTTCTAATATGTAAAGAATAGATTGCATTTTCTTTTATATTCTGCTGTTTATTGTTCAAAAATTGTGACAAGTCTCTTCTGGTATATTATGCCTTAGAGATTGAAAAAAATTATTTCCTACCATTACTGCTGGAGAATAATTTTTCCTTTCATTATAGAAGAAGGTAGAAGAAATATGAAAGTTCTATGCATATCTCCATGTAATCATACCAATATGTATATGATACACTGTCAGTCCATTTGATAAATGAATTTCTTACACACCCTTATACTAACTCATCATCTCCCTGTCTGTTAATCCGTCTCTTCAAAGATTTATTCTAACATTCCAAAGTTGAGAGCAACATATATGACCAGCATTGGCTTGATTGGTCAAAAATTATAAAATAAAAGTGAAATATTTTTGTTAGTTCATAAAAATAGTTTGCTGTATATAAAGAGGTTTGCCAACTTCTCTAAACATTTTAAATTTTACTGCTTTGCGATATGAGAGCCTCTGAGACCAATTTCAATGGAACACAGTTTCTTAAACTAACATATTGAAGTAAATGTCTATGAATTCACAAGTACATTGGGTCTTTTAAAAAGAAATGTTATAATTTAACCCAGGGAAAAATGCTTTAAAGGAAGTTGTTTATTTAGGATGCTTTATTTATATAATAATTCAAACTGGGACTATAAACTGTATATGTAAATATTAGGCTGAATTTAAATTTTCTGTTATGGATAGAACAGTTGTTTATGATCTTACAAAAACTTTCATAGGACAAGAAGATAGAAATGAATTGATTTATTTTTTTATAGCTCTTTATGTCCTCTCTACATTGATCCAGACATTTTACTAACTCTCTGGAATAAATTTCTGGAGACTGTAGCCAGTAAAGTTTATCATGGAAAAAAAAGGTTTATTCCTGTTTTAAAAATGGCAATTTTCTATAAAAAAATTCTATTGAGAGAATGCTCATGATAGTGTAACATCATTAGGATCCAAGACATTATTAATAACACAATACAAATAATTCTTACCCTGAAAAACTGCATGGTTCACTACTACATATATTGAAACTTGCTTAATTAGTAATTATTTAAAAATATGATGAAAATTCTTGCACAAAATAAATGCTAAGGCACATTTCTTCCTGGTTATATTGTTGAAAAGAATTGCAGTGGAATTGATGCACTTTTGGAAGGCATTAGCTGGGTTTGTTTGTTTGTTTCAATATCTTTTAACTTTTTATTGTTGTGAGCCGCCCTGAGTCCTCAGGGAGAAGGGCGGCATATAAATTTAATAAACCTAACCTAACCTAATTGATATGGTCACCCATCTCAACATCATAAGAGAATAGATACTAAAAATACAACATAACAGCAGCATAACAATAAATTACCAGCAGCCAACATCAAAATCGCAACTATCAACATAACCATCTCACAGGCTCTCCTGTACATTATAGTCCTGATGCCTGAAGACATAGCTAATTTTGAAGACCTTATGAAAGGCCAACAGGTTTAGGTCTCATTCATTTTCAGCGAGATGAAACTCCAATAAGTGCCACAACAGACAAGGTTCTCTTCCTGGGTTTTGCCAAGTGAAATTTGTTAGAAGACAGGACCCATACCTGCCATTCCTTCCGAGTCTGATGGGATGGGTAGATACAGTCAAGGAGAATTCAAACCAACTTTCTGCCAAAGATGAGAAAATCAAATAATTTCTGTATAGTTAAGTGCTATAAACTGTCATTAATTTCATAGGGGTGTGTTTGTGTGTGCTTGCATGCTTCCAGTACTGTTCAGTTTCTGTTGATAGTGGTTCTGCTGTTACTGTGTTGTTGTACCGCAGCTGGGAAAACATCTTGGATGGTTCTTTGGACGACAGAGCAGTTTTCTTCTTGGCCCCTTCTTCTCCTTAGCCTCATAGCCAGTGCTGGAACCTTTGTTTAGCAGTCTAGGGCTTCAGACATCTGATGTGGACCTTGTTATTCTGGGCACCATCCAAACCAGCATGATTCTACTACTTTGCATCACTCTAATATTTGTCATAGGCAGGTGAAGCATTGGGTATTTTCCCAAGGACCCCTATGGGTAAGGTAGGTACCAGCTAGGATTTAAACCCTGATCTCTCATGTTAAAGGTGGCACTCTAACCCCTACCCTATGAGCCATTAAACAATATCACCATTCTCTGTCCAAAAGAGTGAAGTGTTAGGAACAACTAAGATACTGCACAGAAGCCTCAAACTCCCAGGCTCCTGGTAGAGGACCCGAGATTGAGGAAGACACAGAGCATCCATAAGAGCAGAATTGAATGAATTTTTAATATATAGTTTGTTCCAACTAAAGCTGGACAAAGTATTTGAAAATCGCTATTTGAAGTTTTAAGACAGCTGTGTCTTCCTGAAAACTCAGGTGCTTCAACGGCTGTTCCCACTGTGCATCTGTGTTCATGCATTACTTGCTTATTTTTGCTGATGGAGCCAATTAAAATGTGAAATTTCTCTTTCAAATGCTTTTTGTAGTCTTTATTTTAACTTCATTAGTTTCTGCATATAGGTCTTATTTAGAAATTAGAAAATGTATCAAATATTAGTATGTTCCAGCAGTTGTTGCTCTGCTGTAATTCCCATTAACCCCTCACCACTGAGCATGCAGGCTACATCTGCTAGGAAGTTTAGCAACACCTAGAAGACAAACGAATTCCCACCTTTAATATACAATTTGCAACATTATTTATTTTATTGATTTTTTGCAATCTTTCATTTACATGACCCTTATTTCTTATCAGTAGAAGAGATCTACTGTCTTTTAAAAATCTCATGGGATCCTATGCTTTTCAAAAAAATCTTAGTGGCAACTGGAAATTTCAGTTTTAAATCAGTTTTAAATTTAGGCAGCGAGTCTTTCATGAAATCAAATACAATTTGTATTTACAGCATACTTCAACAGCTGCTAAATAGTTTCAAGTTATTTGCAGTTGTCTTTTTTATGGACAGGTGTTTCTGGATGCCTTATAAAATTTATATAATTATTAGAAAATGTTACAACATTGACATTTATTCTGAAAGTGTGAATTAAATAAATGAGGACTCCACATAGACACAGCTCAGAAGGTTTTTGGAAGCAAATTATCTTGGTAGAAGCTGTAGCCAGAAGTGTGCTGTCCAGATGGTTTGTTTGACACAGTGCAGCACAGGAACTGTGTGTGAAAAGCTAAATAAATGTTAAGGATTAGTCTAAACTTAATTGAAAACCTCCATGTAAAATACCATTAAATGGTACCAGTTTTTTTATTTAATTTTTGTTTAAATGTATGGAATCCAAACATACTATTTAGAGATGTAATATCTAATAGAGGCAGTGCAAGAGTATCTTTTGATCCATCGCAAACGTTGAAAAATAAGTTTTGGTCAACATAAGGATGTTAATAATACCAAAGTCAATATACTAACTAGAATTACATATTACAAATAACTTGTGTTTAAATTGGCAGTCTCTATAAGATATTCCTTTTCCACTGACAGTATCTTGTAGAAATTAACTCGAAATCTTGGTATGGCTAAGTGACTCATATCCAGCATTGTGAATTTTGATATGCGTCCTGAATGAGTTTTATCATAAATATGCAAATGTGATAGTTCCTAATCTCATATGGAAATCTATTTCAACCCCAAATATTAGCAGCACTGCATGTATTCTCTCCAGTCTTCTTTATAGTTTCTTTGAATTCCTTTGCCATTTTTTTCTTTGTCTCTTTGAAGTATTTTCAAGGCTCATTTTTCTTATTTTGCTTTATCTGCTTTTTTCCAGTAGCCAGAGATTTAGGTGTTCTCAGTGAGCACATCAATGTTCCAGACAAAGACACTGTTTGAAATTATCCATGAACCCAGTGCCTCTAAACATTACTGAGTGGCATTTGTTTCTGTAGGTTATGTCTGCTCTGCCTAACTGGTTTATTTCAGATTGGCAGCTGGGATTACAGTGTGGTAGATGGACGCTTTGCATGGTTTGAAGACTGCATGAAGCTGTACTAGGCCTCAGTTTAATATGTCTGGAATGTACAGGCTCAGATTAGAGAAAGTTGCAAAACACTGAGAGAGAAATAAATCGTTTTTGCAGGCTGTAATTACTTCTCTGTTTTAACTCACAGTTTCAGTGTAATTAATTATACATGCAGGAGTTATTTTCATAATTAGGCTGAACAAAAGTATGTTTTATTATTCTATTTTCTTATGTGAAAAGTATTGTTACAGTAAGATGGTGTTCTAAAGGACCTAGATTATATTTAGGTTTCATTCATCTTAATATTTTGAAATACACGTTGTTTCCATACATATGCATATTCTGGGGTGTATAGGTTATGGTGGAGGAAAGCAGCAACAGAAAGCAATATTGCAAAAAAAAATATATTTTATACAAATGCACACAAGCACATAAATACATGCAGACATACATACAAACATACCTAAATATTCACCCATTTCTTACCAAAATAAAGTAGGTAGTAGGTAGGTATAGATGGATTCCTTACCCAAGAGAAAATGCCCTATAAATTTGGATGCACAGAAACAACAAAGCATCAGTTTTCCAGGGCCTGCTATATAAAGACATTTGTACTAGCCTCTTCTCCAGCATGACAAATGAAGAATCCACAGATGGGTTGAACTTGCCTTTCTGCCCACCAGTGCTTAAAATTCATTGGATGATGACCTGTACCATAAATTAGACTTAATGAACAACTAGTTCACCATACTAGAATGCTCTGAAATTTGATAGATATAGTCTTTCACATGTTCACCTTTATGCTACCCCTTTTTTATTTTCTTTCAGTTTTTATATAAATTTTCTGTTTTAAAACATATTTTTACACCTTTTCAGCTTTTCTTAATTGTTTTAGATTCTGGTGTATCTTCTGTGAGTGGTATGAATGAATGAACCTTTATTATCAAAGTACAACATGTATACAGTGATATTGGCTGAGCCTCCCTGTGCCCCCCCAACTCACAGTGACAACAAACCCACCATCTTGTTACACCATGTGAGCTAATTGCACAACACACCGGCGTCGCAAGTCAATCATACATAGAGTTATTTCCCATTCAGGAGCCTGACAACCCATGGATAGAAGCTGTTCTTCAGCCTGTTGGTACATCTGGCTATACATCTATATCTCCTACCTGATGGTAGGAGAGTAAAGAGTTACCGACCAGAATGTGAGTCATCCCTGAGAATATTCCTTACTCTTCTAAGGCAGCGAGCCCTGGTGATGTCATCCAGTGGTGTCAGGGGACAGCCCACGATGTTTTGTGCTGTGCTCACCACCCTCTAATATCTTCCTATCTGCGGCTGTCAGGCCAGCATACCAAACCACAATACAGAGGATGCTCTCTATAGTAGACCGGTAAAAGAAGGTCATTAGTCATTGTTCTACCCTGTTCTTCCGCAAGATCCTGAGGAAGTGGAGTCTCTGTTGGGCTTTTCTGGCCACGTGTGTTGTACTGACTTTCCAGGTAAGATCTACACAGAGGTAGACTCCCAGGAATTTAAAGGAGGAGACTCTCTCCACACAGACCCCCCAATGTAAAGTGGGGCAGGTTCCTCTCTTTTCCTCCTGAACTCTAGCACCATCTCCTTTGTCTTGCCGATGTTCAGGTGCAAGTTGTTCTCTAAACACCATAAGGATAGTTTTTGTACCTCCCCCCTGTACGCTGTTTCAACTCCACCTGTAATGAGACCCACTACGGTGGTATCATCTGCAAACTTAATGATCGCAGTGAATGGATCGGACGATACACAATCGTATTTGTACAGTGAATACAGGTAGGGGCTAAGCACGCAGCCCTGTGGTGAGCCCGTGCAAAGCTTCAGCTTGTATTGATTTTACTTCCCCCCCCCCTTTACTTGTGCTGATCTATGACAATAATAAAGTTTTGATAATGATACTACATTCAGTAAAATTTATTCTCAGGTAAATGATTAAGGAATTGAATGATTAAATGATTGAACTGAATGATTATAAGATTAACTGGTTTGTAGTGTTTTGTTTTGTATGTTAACATGTTATTTATTTTCTATTATTATGAAAAGTATTCATGAAGACAGGGTTATCTTTAAAATCTCAAAGAGAGGCAGTTATGTGTAGGGGTTAAGGCACCAAGCTAGAAACCAGGAGATCTTGAATTCTAATCCCATCTACAGGGAGTGCAGAATTATTAGGCAAGTTGTATTTTTGAGGATTAATTTTATTATTGAACAACAACCATGTTCTCAATGAACCCAAAAAACTCATTAATATCAAAGCTGAATATTTTTGGAAGTAGTTTTTAGTTTGTTTTTAGTTATAGCTATTTTAGGGGGATATCTGTGTGTGCAGGTGACTATTACTGTGCATAATTATTAGGCAACTTAACAAAAAACAAATATATACCCATTTCAATTATTTATTTTTACCAGTGAAACCAATATAACATCTCAGCATTCACAAATATACATTTCTGACATTCAAAAACATAACAAAAACAAATCAGTGACCAATATAGCCACCTTTCTTTGCAAGGACACTCAAAAGCCTGCCATCCATGGATTCTGTCAGTGTTTTGATCTGTTCACCATCAACATTGCGTGCAGCAGCAACCACAGCCTCCCAGACACTGTTCAGAGAGGTGTACTGTTTTCCCTCCTTGTAAATCTCACATTTGATGATGGACCACAGGTTCTCAATGGGGTTCAGATCAGGTGAACAAGGAGGCCATGTCATTAGATTTCCTTCTTTTATACCCTTTCTTGCCAGCCACGCTGTGGAGTACTTGGACGCGTGTGATGGAGCATTGTCCTGCATGAAAATCATGTTTTTCTTGAAGGATGCAGACTTCTTCCTGTACCACTGCTTGAAGAAGGTGTCTTCCAGAAACTGGCAGTAGGACTGGGAGTTGAGCTTGACTCCATCCTCAACCCGAAAAGGCCCCACAAGCTCATCTTTGATGATACCAGCCCAAACCAGTACTCCACCTCCACCTTGCTGGCGTCTGAGTCGGACTGGAGCTCTCTGCCCTTTACCAATCCAGCCACGGGCCCATCCATCTGGCCCATCAAGACTCACTCTCATTTCATCAGTCCATAAAACCTTAGAAAAATCAGTCTTGAGATATTTCTTGGCCCAGTCTTGACGTTTCAGCTTGTGTGTCTTGTTCAGTGGTGGTCGTCTTTCAGCCTTTCTTACCTTGGCCATGTCTCTGAGTATTGCACACCTTGTGCTTTTGGGCACTCCAGTGATGTTGCAGCTCTGAAATATGGCCAAACTGGTGGCAAGTGGCATCTTGGCAGCTGCACGCTTGACTTTTCTCAGTTCATGGGCAGTTATTTTGCGCCTTGGTTTCTCCACACGCTTCTTGCGACCCTGTTGACTATTTTGAATGAAACGCTTGATTGTTCGATGATCACGCTTCAGAAGCTTTGCAATTTTAAGAGTGCTGCATCCCTCTGCAAGATATCTCACTATTTTTGACTTTTCTGAGCCTGTCAAGTCCTTCTTTTGACCCATTTTGCCAAAGGAAAGGAAGTTGCCTAATAATTATGCACACCTGATACAGGGTGTTGATGTCATTAGACCACACCCCTTCTCATTACAGAGATGCACATCACCTAATATGCTTAATTGGTAGTAGGCTTTCGAGCCTATACAGCTTGGAGTAAGACAACATGCATAAAGAGGATGATGTGGTCAAAATACTCATTTGCCTAATAATTCTGCACTCCCTGTAAGGTTCGAAGATAGCTGCATGATCTTGAGCCACTTGTTCATTCTCAGCCCTAGGAAGCAGGAAACTGCAAGGACTTGTCACCATGAGTCAACACTGACTCAAAGGCACAATGTAGCTACTCTATAAACTTAAATGTTAGTTTTCATATAACTTTTCCATCTCTGCCTTGTTTCTAAAGCAATATGCCTTCTGTATTTTGGTGATGTTTCTTCTCATTGCCTGAAAAATAGGCCATATTCTTCCTTAGTTCCCTGCAATAGTTTTCAGTGATTGTAGAGGCTTCAGAAACATGGCTGATAAATAAGGGCTGTATCATTGATTTGTAGCACCTAGAAATCTCAGAAACAGCAGGTGAAATTGCAAAAAGATGGCGAAGAGCTTTCTCTTTAGATGCAGTTCAGTTGTACGTATACTGCCTAAATATATATGATGCACAAATTGAAAATAAATAATGCATTTGGAATATTTTAATCATTCTCATTATTTTGACTAAATTTACAGATAATCTTGTATTTCTTTTTGTATTTCACATCCCCCCAACCCTTTTTTAAAATTACATTTTGTAGTTCTTTTCAGACATAAACATATAGAACAAGCACATAAAGTTGCTGCCAAAGAAAATATATTTGTCTGTAGTCTCTTTATTACTAGAGAAAGCAGGAAAACGTACTCATCTTGTAATTATTTATAACTTTCTCAGTATGACAAACACACAGCAATGAAGCAAATATTCAGTATGGTGAGTATTTCTTAATGTAATTTATGATAATCTTTTCCCATATAAGAATGTGTTGATGATGTCTTTCCCAGGCAGTGGAAGCTCAGATCCGAAGTTTTGGACAGACTCCTTCCCAAGTGCTTATAGAACCACATCCTCCAAGAAGTTCTGCTATGCAGCTGGTAAGTTGGGTCCAGATTTTATACTCTGGTAAAAAGACTATTCTGAATTCAAATACACAAATCTTTTTTTGTTTTAAACGTATAAAATGCAAATATTTTGCATGCATACCAGAACTAATATTTTTATAGTGAAATTTTTTAAAATATATATTCTTCCTCTGAAATTATAATCCATTACAATTTATTGGAATTCCACTGGAGTACATTTCATGGCATAAGCTTATTTTCTAAAATACTTTTTAAAATTTATTTTAGGGATCTTATTTAAGTTTAATCAGATGAATATAATATTTTTTAAATAATGATGCTCCATTTTAATTTCAGGGACAACATAATATGATCACAGTTACTAAACTCAGTGTGCATTTTATTGTTCTCTTTTTGTACATGGGCAGGTGTACAAAATATGGCTTTTACAAAGCTATATGTTCAAAAATATTCGGATGATATTCAAATCTGCTTTAGTATTTGATATTCCTTTTCACATAGAAATGTAATGTAGAAATAAAAGAGATATACAGAAATGGAAAGAAATTAATAATGTCTTTTGAAGTAAAAACAAAAATAAAATCAAAAGATAAATTTAATCAATACTGCTATTACCCAAATTTGTTAAAACGTATGGTATTAAGTTTGTGTAAACATTTTGAAATTAGTGTATGGAATTAGATCACTCATTTAAAGTCAGATAACACTATAGCTATTTGCTTGAAAATCAAGAATTTAATTCAGGCAATTAACAAAATCAGATCACACACATTTGTGCATGTCTATATGTATGTACTGACTGTGTGAGTTTAATGTGTATGCAAAAAAGATACAATTTTAGGGGTTCAGACCTCTGCCACAGAGGCAAACATGTGACTGACTATAGCATCTCTGCAAATGTTTTATAAACTATAACTTCAGAGAGGAGTTTTAAAGTTCACATTTTTATTCTATGTGTTTTAAATTCTTTAGGTGTTGAGAATGACAAAAATTTTCATTCCATGCTATGTTAACTTTTTAGATCACCAAATCAAAGTTTTACCACTGTAATGATTGCTTTAATCGCTAAAAGTTACCCTAATTTCTTTGGGTTCTGTGTGGAGAAGACATTAAAGGCACCATGGGCTGTGTTAAGTGCACAGGCCATAATATGCACCAGGTGTAGTAATTAGCAATCACAAGGATGCTGCCTATTTGTCTGGTTTGGTTGCTGTTGCTGTATCCCCTTGTGTTTTCACACCATCAGATAGCTGGATTTAATTGAGGCCACATCAGATGAGGCATTACTGACACCTTTAATTGAATGAGCATCCAGGGAGGATTAACTCATAATATTGATTGGCTTTTAGCCACTTGCTCAAAAGTGTGTCTGGGTAGCTTATTAGTTGTTTTTATTTACACCTTCATGCTAAGATTACAAATAGTAATTCATAGTGCAGCATGTTTTTCTAAGTACTCTTAATGCTGTTTCTTCAAAGGAGGGATATAAAATGACAAATGCATTATTTATTAGTTATCTATAAAAAGATACTAAATGTACATATACAACTAATGATAAATAGGCAAAAACCATTGTCGCTGTATTCAAACTCCAAAAATACAATGCTTTTCAAAAAAAAATAGTATTTCAGGAATATTCACAAATAATATTAGTAATAAATATATAAATAATAACTTTATTCAGCAGAGTCTATATTAATACCATGCTCACTAACAATGAGTTCTTTTATTGGCTCAGCTGTTACATATTAGTTATCTCAAACAGTATCAGAAAATATGAGAAAGTATGATTTTGATAATATAACCTGATACCACTTGTGTTAGAATAGGAGCAAATGGCTGTAATTTGCTACTTCCAAAATGTTAAACTCAGTAGTGAGAGTTATAAAGACTGGACCTTGATCATTCTTTTGACATCAGTTATTTTATAGCTTCATCAAATAAGTGTATTTAATCTGATGTAATATTTAAAGGATGTGTATATATGTGCCTCTGCACACCCAAGTTAGTGTTGATTCCTAGCAACTACATGAAGTAGTCCCTGTACTTTTCTTGGCAATATTTTCAGAAGTGGTTTGCCATTGCCTCCTTCCTAGGGCTGAGTGACCCAAGGTCATCCAGTTGGTTTCATGCCTAAGGAAGGAGTAAGTTTTCTGGTTTCTGGCCTGGCACCTTATGTTAAACAATAGACGCTGAAAGAAAATTTTGTGACTCTTCTACAGATGTTAGGGTTCTGATCTGACAGTACATAGCAAAGAAAGTCATCCTCTTAACAAATGAAACTTCTATTATCAAATAGAGTTATGAAGGTAGGATGCAAAATTGCAAAGTGTAAAACATTAAAACAAAAATTGAAAAGTCTGCAGTGCGTTAGGCGAGTGATATTAAATAGGTAGTCTGTGTTGGCATGACTGTTTTCCTATTTATATATTGTCATACTGGAGACCTAGTTTGCTCTGTCCTATATGGAAAACTCCTGCTGCCAAGTTGTAGTTCTAGGTCTATGTAGCTCCATAGCCATGAGGTTCTGCTAGAAGAGCTATACTGAATTGTAGCTTTCTAGGAAGAGGAAGGATTAGGAAAAAGTGTCATAGCAACCAAGGAATTGCTAGAAATTTATTTTATTTATAAAACTTTGACTTAAAATTTGATTGTTAATTAGGTTAGATTCAGATTAAGCTAACCTCTTGACATCTATGAGATACTTAAATGAAACATAGTTAGAGGTATTATGCTATTGTTGTAAAATTGTTCATCCTTGAATATTAGTTGGAACATAAGAGTTTCATCTTTGTGGTGGAATGTATAATGGACCTTGAGAACATGGAGGGAGCAGTAAGACAGTTAAGGGAAGAAATGGGGTTGGCACATTACAAAAGAGAATCCTGAGTCCAAGAGAGCGGGAAGTGTGAGAAAGAGACTCAGTAACTCTGCCTTAATTACATTAGGTATAAATTTTGTGACAGAATTATTTTGATAGGTTTTTGGGCTTTGTTTATATTACCCTACTAGTAACAATAATATTTCTAGAAATCCAGTTTTTCCTGAACTTGCTAGCCTTATGGAGCTTGGCAATATTATATCCTCTTCTATTTGTAACTTTTCCTGATTCCCCCCACCTCATACTTTATTTCAGGGGTCTCCAAACCTGGCCACCTTAAGACTTGTGGACTTCAACTTCCATAATTGCCCAGCCAGCATGATATCCCTGCTTTATATTATTGATTTTTGTTACCAAAAATGATTCAGTTGTGGAGGAAAAGATGGAAAAGCAGCAGAAAATCTTTTGGTTGATTAATAATACTTCCAAATTAAGAACTCTTCATTTGGAAATATTTTCAATACAACATATTAGTTAAATGCAACATATTAGTTAATGACATTGAACTTGGTTTAGTTTATTCTTTAGTTTATTTTTCTTTAAAATTCATATCTGTACTTTTATCTATTTTTTAAAATCTACATCTATGCTTATTTAAAATCTACTTCTATAGGCTTGTATCATGAATGAAGCAGATACTGAAGGGAAACTTTGAATGAAGCCATGGTATCTATAGTATAACTGAATAGTAGCCCCAAAAATTTGGTTAAAAATTAAATTAATGTGGATTGATTAGTGAAATGATTTCCTAGAAATGTGTGAGACAATGAGTAGATGCTGATTCAGCTGAATGTTAGCTACCACACTGCTAGCTTCATCAGAACAGGTCTAAAATGGAATTTGACTTCAGATGTCATATCCTTATTTGGTATCATATAACACTGTTCTGCTCTGAAGAGGCTAGTTATAAGTCTAATGAAAAATCAGCACATATTCAGTTCATCAAAATATAGTAGCTGTAAAAATCTATATTCTACAATTAATTTGAATTAATATTCCTACATGAACTTCAAGGTTTTCAAGCTGTATACAATAATACTTAAGTTCAATTCGAAAAAGATTCTTCATTTGCTACTTTTTTAAAGAAGCTATGTCTTTTTCCAGGGCAGACATGTGGAGGGCAGACATGTGATCATGTAATAATAATAATAATAATAATAATAATAATAATAATAATAATAATAATAATAATAAAAATGCAAAAGGTGGCCTTACTAGGAACTGCTTCCATCCTGCAACAATATCTATAATACCATCAAACATCCACATCTGCCTATCTCAGGTCCTTAGTAAGCACTCGATAGGTAGACAAAAATGCCAAATCCAGTCTGAACATCTGGCTGACTGTGCGATGATCAATAATAATAATAATAATTCAAGCAGACAAGCATCTGCAACATAACACCCCAGACTGAACAATTGTCGATAAGAAAGACAAAAAGTCTAGATAGTGTACACGGCAGTGCCTGGAGACAGCAGAATAGATGAGAAAGAATTGGAGAAGATAACAAAATACAAAGACCTACAAATAGAAATAGAAAGACTGGCAAAGGCAAGCAAGGGTAATACCAATAGTAATAGGCACCTTGGGTGCAGTCCCAAAACAACTAGAGCACCACTTGAACACCATTGGCATTGACAAATTCGCCATTAGTCAATTGCAAAAGGCGGCCTTACTAGCAACTGCTCCCATCCTGCGACAATATCTATAATACCATCAAACATCCACATCTGCCTATCCCAGACCCTTGGTAAGGACTTGATAGGTAGACAAAAATGCCAAACCCAGTCTGAACATCTGGCTGACTGTCCAATGATCAATAATAATAATAGAGGTCTTCTAGTCTGACCCATTGCTCCTGATCAGGCAGGAAACCCTATACAATTTCAGACAAATGACACAACTGCTTTAACAAGTTGCAGACAGATATTACGTATATGCTAAATGCTGGGCTTAAAGCCTGCTCCTGGTTCTGAATTTAAAGCATTGCACAGTCCTAGAAGGCATGCACAGCATATATGGATTGCATACTTAATTTGTGTATCCATTTTTAATTTGCTAAGACATTTATAGTTTGATCTTTAATGCTGTTTTACAGTTCTTTGGAGAACAGATTTTCATCTTCATGATTTCCCCCCCCCCTTTTTTTTATTGGGGCTTTCTTTTCTTCACCTGAATCTGGTGCTTGAGAAGCTTAGCAATTTTAATACACAGACACCTGGAAATAGTTTAATGATGACTTGCTGTAGATGTTGGATTTAGATTTTTGTCTCTGTCAATGTAATTTTTAATGTGAAATCAAAATATTTTTTCCATAGTCCTGTGAAAAATTATTGCATTAGTATTCACTTGCAGCTGCTGATGGTTCTTGCTTCTTTTAGCGGGGTCTTCACTGTTCCTGCACTTTCTTATCTTTCCAATCTTCTTTGCCTTTCCCTTTCCCCCTCGTGGTTGGGATCTTGTTTTCCCCACTCAACAGTATCTCCTTCTCCAGAGTCCATTGATGTTCACAGACCAAGCACAACAGGATGTCATCATGGTCCTAAAATTTCCATCCAACTCTCCTGTAACACATGTAGTAGCCAACACTCAGCCTGGCTTGACAAATCCTGCTGTGATTACTGTCACTGTCAACCGACTGTTTGCTGTGAATAAGTGGCACAATCTTCCTGGTGAGTATAGAAATATTGATTACATGATTAGAAGATTGGTGTGTGGTGGTAAGGTGCAAAAAGGCTGTAACTTGGTTTTCCATAGTAGATTGAATCTTAAGAAGTATAAGCATAGTTGCATTAGTGCAATGGAGCTTCCAACCATTTCAGAAATGTCATGCAGTAAGCTATGCAAACTCTGTATAACAATACATTATAAGAATACCAGCCTCATTCTTTGGCATCAAGTCTTACTAAGTACCTGAGCAATATAAGCCATAGGTTTTACAATTTCTAGCAAGATGCTAGTTTCCTATTATTCTTAGTAGAAAATCTGGAAACAAAACTGTAGGCAGAGTTGAAATACGAAATCTTGATTGGTTATTTTCAAAAACCACATAAAAACATCTATAAGCTTTGAATTATCCTTGGTTTGCTGTGTCAGTTTAAATTTTAATGGTGAAAACAAATATATAAAATATATATCATTTTAGGGCTATTACATATGACCCCTGTAATTTTCTAAATGTCCTTTGTCAATCTGCATTTTACATCAAGGTTTTCCATCAGTCTAGGAATAATTGTAATTGAATACAAATGTTCATGTATCAGTTGGTAAATTGGTTGAAAGGCTATTCCTGATAGGTGAACAACTTTACTCCAGATTTATTCTGAACTGTCAGGGAATGGATAATGTCTGCTTGTCAGTTGGCAGGATATTGGAGAAAAACAGCTTATCTTTGTGGTTGCTTTTACATTTAAACCAAATTGTATCAGTAAATAGTAAATACATCCTATATTTCTGTTCTCAATTATTCTCATTTCCCTATTAACCCTTTTGTGCTTCATGAAAACGTCCCTCCTATCAAATCCTTTGTCCACAACTTTTCCTTGCTGCTTTTGACTTTTGAAATTCATCAAATTTCTATGAAAAAACCAATGTCCATTGTTTTATTACTACCAGCTATTTCAATGTCCTTCCTTGTCTCTTGGCTTTTTTATTCTTGTTTAAAATATTGTTTGTTATTTTACTGTATAATTCCTATCCATTTTTTTTTAAAAAAATGAAAAATATTGAAATCATATTTCATTTGACATAGGTAAATAAAACTGTATATACTTCATTCTGCTGATTTAACAATATTTCACTGCTGAGTACAGTACAACATCTATCCTTATAGAGAAAAAAACTTATATTGCTTATTATGATTTTACTGATCACAGACTTCTGAATTCCACATGAATTATGTAATCATTCCAGTAAAGCTGGCTTTATGATAAGCATATGCTTTGCAATATGCCTGTGAAAAGGTGAGATATTGGGCATATGATATTTCTTATGCTAGTTTCCATTATTGCAAAGTTTCATTGATATTTTGAGAAAAATGTTCTGGGAATAATTATTTTGCATTTTAGCTTTAAAAAAATGTTTTGAATACAAAAATTTTTCATACATTTTCATTAAACAAAACTAAAATTACAAATGAGATCTTCGTCAGTTTACACCACTTTTATATCATGATATACCCCTTTGTATTATATTATCTAAAATCACATAATTGTGCTATCCTACTCAAAGTTTTTTTGTTGTTGTTCCCTTAAAGAAAGGAGATGAGATCCACGATAGTTAGCAAGTGGCTATCACATTTTGTTTTCAGCATTCTTTACCATTTGTTTTGCTTTTTTGCAATATGAGAAGCTGCCAGTTAACCATCTGCTATAGTTTATGGCCCAAATCTCTTGTGATGGCATACATTGAGAACAGAAATGATGAAATAAATGTATAAGCAAACCTTTAAAAAAACTTGAAATTTTGGCTGGTGGAATTTAATAAATGGGAGGGGACCAATTTTTTAAAAAACAGTATGACATAATTCTTGATTTATATGATTTTTTGGTGATTTTAATACCTAAAACAGCATTGTTTCTAAGCCTCTTCTCATTCTTTTAGCTCGTCAAGGTGCTGTACAGGACCAGCCATACCAGCTGCCAGTGGAAATCGATCCTCTCATAGGTCTGTCACTTCCTTCTCTCTTTGCGATTCATTAAGCTCTGTATGGTGGCCCTGAAGTGTAGATTACGGTTGTTTTTCACTTGCTGGTTGCTGGGAATGGAATTTTCCTGATAAACCATTTGCATGCAAATTGGAATGCAATGAGCTGTGGCTATGCTGGTATTTCATCAACTCCCCCTCATTGGTTTGCCTAATTTGAACAGTCCTAGGACGTGTGTCAATGAAAATTAATATGAATGCCGTAATAATGTGTGATTGAGAATGCGCATGAAGTCCTGTCAGGATAATATTGGGCCTTTTCATCACTCAGACTTGTTGATGAGCAAGAGCAAGGCACGTTATGATGAATTGGTGCACCAGTAATGCGATGGAGCTCTTTACTGAGGAAATTTTCATAATAACAGTAGGGTTCTTAACGGCACTGTGTTGTGAAAAATAAAACTCTGGTGCCAGAATTTTATAATTACAGGAGATCAATCCTTTTTTCCACAGGCCTGCTGTTCAGGCTGATGGAATTAATGTGTAATTGCAGAGCAGTTCCTTCCAGAGTTGAAATAAATTGCTCAGTCATTTTGAGGTTAGGATATTAGTACTTTTTTTTCCTAAAGTATGGTTGACTTCGAGATCAGAACCAGGGAAGCAGGAAGATGGTTTCTCAGCTAGATTAAACCTTGTAATACATTTGATTCACAAATATTGTATTATAGTGCTGTTGCTTAAATCACAAAGAAAAAATGCACTAGATTATTTCTGAACCTTTATTTTTAGCATCAATGAATTTCATAAAATATATTCTGTAGTGTATTTATCACAACCCTTGGAAAGCTTCATTAGGTATTTATGAGATGAACTATAAACATTTTATATTCAATGTTTAAAGCGTGGGGCTGTTATTCTATTCAGCCCTTATCATGGATGTCTGCAAGATTTATTCTTGGTATGAGCAAAATACAGGATGTAATTTTACTTTGGAAATGTAGTACAATAACACACCTATGCCTTTTTCTTTGATGTTTATTCCACATTAATAATTAGCATGCAACTAATAGATTGGCTTCTGAGATTATCTCCCCTTGACAGAGGGAGGGAATCATGGAATGCAAAATTAGTGTTGTTCATATTAGTACCTATTGAATAAATGGCACTTAAATTAGTACATAAATATGCTAAATCTAAGGGTAGTCTGAAAAAGATACTACACTAAACATACCGTATTAAGAATTATGTTGCATATAACTATTGATAACATTTAAGTTATAGCTAGAATTTATATCTGGAAGTAACACTTAAGCAGCTTGTTTTAGGATGTTTTACTTCTATTAATACTGTAAATTACTGCAAATGATCTGAAAGTTGAAAGTTTTAAATGTTTAAATACAGGCTGTCCTCAACTTATGACCGGTCACTTAGTGAATGTTCGAAGTAATGTGGACCCCCACCCCAAACATACCTATGACCCAGTTCTGAAGTTCTGATGGCTAGTGCCCCCTGTGGTCATGTGATCACATTTCAAGCAGCCAGCAGCCAGCCCACATTTACAATTGCTTGCATATATAGTTAAAGCCAAAAACTGAATTCCCCTCTCCTGGGCACAAAATAGCAAAGCACAATTCCCTCCTCCAATTAACAGTCATAAATCACATTCCCCAATTAGCTTGAAGCATGGACTTTCTCCCCAGCTCTCCAGCCCACCAAATATTTATCAACTCTGAGCGCAATAACCTTGGATTCCCACGGCTGAGTTATTATTGTTATGACTAGCTGGACTCTCATCCACATTCCCCCTCCCAGCATCAACTAACTCTAAAAGCAAAAGAGGAAAATGGCTGCATTTCCATCTGTTGTCAAAGCAAGAACATCCGGTGTTAGCAGGGTTGACAACCACAATTTATAATGCTTAAATGAAACATAGATGAAACGTTAGCTGATGTTATCCTTTAAATAACTACTATACCCAATTTCCACCTTATATTTATTATATTTATCTATACCGTGTTAACTATATCTTATGATTACTGTATATATGCAATGATGCTGCAGTACATATACCACAGGTTTCCCTCTTCAAATAAAGCTCCTAGTGATCTACAATCTGCATAATGAATTAAATCATTAAGGTTTATATAACTACATACAGGTAGTCCTCAAGGCATAACCCTAATGGACCCTATCCATTAGGGTCATAGATAAAAATTGTCATAAAATGAATTGGACTCATTTTTATGTCATTTTTTTTACCACGATTGTTAAGCAAATTGATCAAATTGTTAAGTGAAAGAGAAAATCGGGCTTGCTGTTTTCCTTGGGTTGTTAAATGATTTCCACAATTGTTAAGTGAACCAGACGCTGAAACCAATAAGAAACCATTTCCACAGGAAAAAGAGAAAATTGGCAGAGGAGGAAAAAGGCTCTTACTGTAGTGATGAGTTATCTTAAAGCACTAGAAACATTCACTGGTGACTAAAAGCAGTGCACATCAGCTGCTTTTTAATTAAAAACAAAAACAGGTGATCTCAAAGCACACACAAATTAACACAGTAAGTGGAATGCAAAGGAACTTTTTGCAAGCAATCTCAAAACAATTGCAAATAAACATAGTACAGTAGAATACAAAGGAACTGTACAGTACTGAATATGCTTTCTGTACTAGTATTTCTGCAAACAATTCCAAGGCAAATACATATAAGGACAGTAATGAAAAAAACCTTACCTTTGAAAAGTATTTTAAAAAGTACAGCAACTTGTACTTCTAACGAACAATCCTTACAAATAACACAGTACAATAATAAAAAGAATATTTTAAAGTACTTACAAAGGCAACTACAGCATTCCACGGTACTAACAGCAACGAAAGAAGCAACAAGGGGAGCAAGAAGATATTTACTACTCTAGTCCTCCACATGGCAGCAATGAGGAGAAAAAAGTGCACCAGCTACAAAGTCTCCGGATCTTGATTGGTCATGTGACCAGGGAGAAAAAAACAGGCACAGCCATATGGGCCTTGTAACTTGCCCATCGTAACTGCAGGCCACTTTTGGGTCCCAAAGGGCAATCACAGGACTAAAAAGGGGTGCTGTTTCAGGAGTGATCAAATCCAGAGCACATGACTACAGAAGTCTCTTGAGGGTTGCAATTTTGAACCCCTGTTGTAAGTACACAGTGGTGAATTTTAACTTCAAACAGCCTATAAACAGCCATTTGTACCTTGAGGACTACCTGTACCTTTTAAACTTAAGCTGTATTAATGTATATTTACTAAAATTGGCCACCTAATGAGAAGGAAGGACTCACTGGAAAAGAGCCTAATGTTGGGAAAGGTTGAGGGCAATAGAAGAAGGGGACGACAGAGAATGAGGTGGCTGGATGGAGTCACTGAAGCAGTAGGCGTGAGCTTCAATGGACTCCAGAAGATGGTAGAGGACAGGAAGGCCTGGAGGAATGTTGTCCATGGGGTTGCGATGGGTCGGACACAACTTTGCAACTAACAACAACAACTAAAATTATAGTCTCTCTAATTTGTTTTGCTAGCTGAACTTGCACTAAAAATGAATTTTATCATATCCCTAGTTTTGAGGGAGATAGAGCCTTATAAGATTTATTTCTTGAAATAATCTGAGCACCTTGTATTAACATTGGGCAAAAAGAAATGGAAATAAGGCTCCCAAGAATTAGAGGTACAGATTCTTATTGATTTAGGATTGTTCGGCAAGAAACTAAAACTTATTTTACAATTGGAGTAAACTATTATTTCTCTCTTGTCTTTTCATTTTCTCCTTTTTAGCTAGCAATACAGGTATGCACAGAAGGCAGATCACAGATCTTCTGGACCAAAGTATTCAAGTCCATTCCCAGTGCTTTGTTATCACTTCAGATAATCGCTATATCATGGTCTGTGGATTTTGGGATAAAAGTTTTCGGGTGTATTCTACTGATACAGGTGAGTTAATGTAATACATTAATCTTTTTCTGAAACTTTTGAAAATGTTTAATTAAACTGTTATAACATTGTTTTTGCACAATTTTTACAAGCCAGCAACTGACTACAGGTAGTCCTTGTCTTAAATTGGTCACTTAGCAACCATTCAAAGTTGTGAGGATCCCACAAAAGATACTTACTTCCCAGTTCCAAAGTTCTTCTAGCTGGTCCCCACTGCAGTCATGAGACTGCATTTTGGTCACTTGGTAACCAGACCATTTATATAGCCATTTGCAGTATCCCTTACTCACATGACTACGATTTTTGCTGAAAACCAGCGTTTACTTCTATTTCCAGCAAAGGTCACCGTACAGTGGGTTCACTTAATGAGCATAGTACTTGTTTAACAATCATGGTGGTCACTTAATGTCTGCCACAAAAAGTCATAAAATGGGATCGGTCATACGATGACCTGCTTTACAACCATCACAACTTACAACTATAATTGCCAGGCTCAATTACAGTTGAGGATTAGCTATATTAATTAATTTTGTTTTTAACTTTTAAAAAAGAAGGAATATCAAATTTTATACCCTTGCTGTCAAGTATATGAAAAACAATTGATTCTTCCAAAACATCTCTGTAACTTTACTTCTGTGATATTTTACTTCATAGGAAACAAAAATACATCCATCTCTTTCTATCAGCCTATTGTTTTCTGTCTTCAAGACATCAAGTATTGCTTTTTGCTAACATTGTATCACCAGTTGAGATATTGTTTGCCATACAATGGTACCTTTACTCCCCTCTTTTTGCATCATTCTGAAAGTTCATTAGTTCTGCCAAATGGAAAATTTAGGTAGATCCTAGGGAGCATTAAAGGGACGCGGTGGCTCAGTGGGTTAGGACGCTGAACCTGTTGATCAGAAGGTCGGCAGTTTGGCGGGTCGAATCCCGAGTGCCGCGTAACAGAGTGAGCGCCTGTTACTCGTTCCAGCTTCTGCCAACCTAGCAGTTCGAAAGCATGTAAAAATGCAAGTAGAAAAATAGGGACCACTACGGTGGGAAGATAACAGCGTTCCATGCGCCTTTGGCATCTAGTCATGGCGGCCACATGACGACGGAGACGTCCTCAGACAAGCGCTGGCTCTTTGGCTTTGAAACGGAGATGAGCACTGGCCCCTAGAGTCGGAAACGACTAGCACACATGTGTGGGGGAATCTTTACCTTTTACCTTTAGGGAGCATTGGATTTGCAGGACAAGAGAAGATTTGACTGAAGAAGGTCAGGGTTAGTTTTTACCTTGGGTTCCCAAAGCAAACTCTACCTTCAATTTATTTTCCACTTTCTTACCTCTTTAAAATACATAATTGCAGTATATTCCTGATGTTTTTCTTATTGTATTCCATAGTACAAAATATAACAGGAATGTAACAACACAATGCACAATAGATTAAGTTGAAACTATTGTAATATTATTTAGATTATTATAATGACATGCACCCATTTTTATAAAATAAAACAAATCTGTGAAGATCTAATATAGGGATAATACACACAAAAATCTACCACTTCCATGTTCTTTATTATTTTAATTCCTGCTTCCATCCGAACCACAAGAATAACATTTGTAAATAAATATTAAAAATATACATTGTGCTGAATAACATAAAACTGTAGTTTCATCTCTAACATAATATAAAAATACTAAAACACATTATTAAAAGTAAATTAAAATATGATAAATATACTATTTAAAAAGATAAGATTAGAGGGAGAAGGATTGATATTCCATAATGTTCATGTAAAGGAATCGTGCCATAGGGTACCTAGTAGATGTAATAGTAGATGGCCCATGGATTATGGCAGGAAAATACTCCAGAGAGTGGTGTCACTGTGTAAAAGACCAACTCATTTATAAAAAGTAAATGGCTCACTCTGCCACTCTTGGAATATGTAGTGATATGTTAATTCAGCAAACATTTTGGTATCAAGTTGATTAGAGGTTTGTGTATCACACGTTTGTAAACTTCTCCCTGGTCAGTAGCTATTTCATTTGTTTCAACAATATGTGGTCACTTAGTAAATTTGTCCCAAACTACATCAACTAAAGCTTCTGAGCTAAATACAAGGAAAGGTCTATAGAGAGAAGGTGATAATCCATATCTTGTAATTGCTAGTGTTTAGACTATCCCAGTCCATAAATTGGTATAGTTAGTATACCATACTGTACAAATGGTTTATTTATTTAATAAATAAATGCAATCCTGCATTCTGGAGCTATTCACTCACTAGTTTGTATGGTTGTTGTGCATATCGACCATTGTTGAATCCACATACTGTATCTCAACAATAGGTTTATGCTGGCCCTTTACCTTTCTCAGTTACAAATCCATTCCTATATTTTCCATTTCCTGTATATCTTGGGTATCTGCATTGAAGTCCCACATTCTTTTTTCTTATTGCTGCAGTCATTTGGTCCTTTTAATATTTGCATCTGGCTTCTGCTTTTCTTCCTCAGAACAAGGCTATTAAGTTGCAATGTATGACTCATGACTTGATTCATTATATCACTGGTTCTCTCTCTCTCTCTCTCTCTCTCATACACACACACAAACACACACACACACATATACACACAAAGTAGTTTTTGCATAAAGTAAAAACACAAATTTTGAGTTAAAGAGATGAGATAGAAAAGATACAAATGTAAAAATATAAAAAAGATGTAGATAAAATATAGATGTACATAAGGAAAAAGAAAAATACAATAAAAAATTATTAACTACTAACAGAAGTAATAAATTCATTTATATTTTGCCCCCTCTTTCTACAGTTACATGAAAGTTTCTTGCTTTTCATACTCTTCCCTTTATAATCATGAAATCTATAAATCATAAGTTCATTTTTGTTTCTTTTTTCAGGAAAAAAATCTTAACGTTTTTTCTTTTTTCACAAAAAGTCTATAAGGACTGATTTCTAAGATACATGTGTCATTTCACATTATATCTTCATCTTATTATCGTGATGTATTGATCCTGTCACTAGTAGGAATGGCTTTGACTGAAGGCCTTTTTCAGTGATTTTATTATACATGAAACTTGAAACATAATACATGCTAGTGCTCTTATGCTTAGTATGATTCAGATCTGTTCTGGGAATTTAAACAGTTCAAATTACTATGGCTAGTAGCATCTAGAAACAAACAAATGTGTTCCATCTGTTCATTGTTTAACATGTAGTTCTGGATCTGGTGTTCTGGCCACTACATACTTCGTTTTGCAATCCATTTGGCTCGAGTAGAAACCACTTTAATTCATTCAGCTGCATCCGTAGATTGCATGGCCTATTTGGAGCTCAAAACTGAACTTGTTCTGTTGCTTGTCGTTTTATACTTACTTACTTACTTACTTACTTACTTATTTATTTAAAAGGCATAGCTGCACATCTTATTACATGACTCTGGGTAGCCAGCATCCATTTAAAATCAACAGTAATACAGTACAAATAAATAAAATATTCATTTATTTAATGTGTAAAAGAAATAACAGAGGTCTTTAAGGCCAATAGAATTAGATCTGTTTGATTCTTGAAGGAAATGTTGTTCCATATAACAGACACTACAACATAGAAGGCATACTGGTATTTCCTGAGCTCCATTGATTGACACATCCAGAGCATGACACTAAGCATTCCTGCAAATAACTTGCCTCTGCACCTGCCACTCTGGATCATGAAAACTGTTGCCTCCTTTGTCTAAGCAAACAGTATAGTTGAGAAATAAACTTCTATAAAAGATAACTTAAACTCTTGCATATTTAAAATGTATAATAGAACACTTGTAGAAAGCTAAAGTAAATCATTAATACATAATGGAAAAGCAAAATAATTTTTCATTATATATTTCATTTTACATTTTGTTTTGAGTATTCAAAGAAAATTTGGGTGAAAGGCTATAATTAATTATCAGTCCTGTTCCTAAGTTGTGAAAGGAAGAAAAAATTTACAGGATAAGATTATAAGAATAGTCTATAGCAAGTTGTAAATTATGTATTCTGAGAACAACTAGCATAGCAGAATTGCAATCAACTCTCTGATAATGGTGCATATTATTTTCAGATAGGTTTTTAAAGTCAATACTGCAAAAAGTAGTGCTTTTCTTTTTTAAAAAAAGGTATTGTAGCTCTCAAAATATTAATGAGATCTGACTCCAGTATAAGTCATTTTCTATATTTTCTAACAAATATAAAATCAACACTTTAGCATTTTCAAAACAAACTTCAGAAATATTTGTTTCTTTGATTGGCTGACTACAGAGACTAACTTTCTCTGTGGCTTTCTCTGTTTGTCCACACTTCACTGAATAAACTTATTAATTATGCATTAAAAATAAGAAAATAAAAACAAGGAGTCTAGGTACTTCAGATACCATGAACTGAATGGCTGAATATGTATGAATACCTGTTAGGATACCAGAGGAGCATCATGTAATATCTGTCTCAGAAGTAATTATTATCAGCTACTTTATAGGACTGCCATAAACCATGCTCCCCTCATTGTGAATAATATATGAATGGATTTTAAATGGACAAGGTACTTTGTAAATATAATTATTTCTTATCTGAATGATAGAAGAATGAAACAATAAAGGAAATTTACAGTTTTGCCATTATGTGTATTTAAACCTTTGTTTTCAATAATCAGGAGTAGAAATCTAGCAAATAATTTGCAAAGTCCTTTTTTATACTAATTGATTATCCTGTGTAATGGTTGACAATGCTAAACAAATATCAAGGCATATAACAATTGTCAGTTGGCTAAATAAACTAAATGGTGGAAACAGGTTTTTTTCTCAGAAGTTAGTTGGACCGACAGTGCCTTGGCTTCCAGAACAACCAGGACCTTTTAATATTCTTTCCAACTCTAGAGAACATTGGAGATTAATTATATAGTGAGGTTGGGACTCAATTCATCCATCAATATGAATCCTACAAGATGTGATCTTACTATGAATGAAAAAATTGTATGTTTCAGGAAAACTAATGCAAGTTGTGTTTGGACATTGGGATGTTGTTACCTGCCTTGGCCGCTCTGAATCTTATATTGGAGGAAACTGTTATATTCTATCAGGGTCTCGTGATGCCACACTGCTGCTATGGTACTGGAATGGTAAAACCAATAGCATTGGTGATAACACAAATGGTAAGGAGATCTTTATTCTGATTTTTATCTATGGCAAATCCTGCATCAAATACTGTTAAAGCTGAGAAATTGATAGACAAGGACAACATTGGAGTCAAATATGCAAGAAACATTTCCCAAGATTACAGGCACCATATTCTTATTCATTAGATGTAATTACTGCAAGTTATTCTACTGAACCTTATTTCCAGAGCAATTTTAATATGTGATTTCAACCCCTCCCCTCCCCGCAAAAAATTAAAAAAAATCCCAACATTTGCAGAATCACAAAAACCATTTCATGCATGTAACCTTTCATGGATCCAGGGATCTGTAATCAAATGCCTGGAAAAGTATCCTGATATTTGGGTAAATTAATTTGGTTCTCTTTGCATCTTTGAGATTGCAGAGCTGTTTTATGAACAGAGAAATAAAAAGAGTAAATTGGTTCAAATATAATTGTAATCTTTTTAGGTAAAATAGTATGTGCATTGATCTATGTGTATATATGAGAAATATAAGAACGCTAAGTTCTTTTAAAGGTTTAAAGTTGTAAAATTGATCTTTCACTATATACTGAAATCTTCCTAAGTTATGAAGAAGTTTTGTGGACCTATCATATTTGGAATGAAACTAAATTATTTGGGTGGTTAGAAATGAAGAAATGTGTTTACTTTCTGACTTTAATCAGACAAAATGAAAAGATCAAGCAATATGATTATAGTAACTATCAGTAATGATATGTAACAAGTTTTTATTGCTGTTATACTTGCTCTTACATATCCGTTGCAATAGCAAGTTTTTGTTTGGTTTTCTTTCATACTGGTTTGTATTTTGGCCTTTTTGTTTGTTTTTTTCTTTTTTATACATTATAGTAATAAAATAAAAAAGATAAATTGATTTGAAAAGATGACATCATCATAATAATAATAATAATAATAATAATAATAATAATAATAATACACAAACAATGACATGACAAAGTATCAGCAATGGTGCATTGGAATATCCGTAAGAAATACTACTTGCACTTCAAGCAAGAACTGTTAAGACCACAAAAAAGACAAAGTTGTAGAAAATGAAGAAGCTAAAGTGCTTCAAACAGACAAGCATCTGCCCCACAACACTCTAGACTTAACAATTATTGATAAGAAAGACAAAAAAATCTGGATGGTAGACTTTGCAATGCCTGAAGACAGCAAAATAGAAGGAAAGAACTGGAAAAAAATTACAAAATATATAATCCTGGAAATAGAAGAACAACAATTGTGACAAAAAAGTAAAGATAGTAGCAATACCAATAGATGCCTTGAATGAAAATTCCAAGGTATTTAACAACAAAGTAAATGATAGGGCTGATAGATTCTTTAAAAATAAAATAATACTTTTACACAAGAAAATTATGTTTCACAAATTACTCTGATCATTTGATAATGTTGAAGTATTAGCATGTATGTTTAGAAAGGTATATAGAGTACCAGTCATATTTCCTTTATGAACTCTTGAACATGCAAATTAGTTGTTTTATTAATCATGGTGAATTTAAAAAAAAATATTTTCTTGAAAATAATTACAGTTTTGTCATTGTTTCGCAGCATCCTTAAAACTAGCATCCAGACCTGTTTTTAAAGGCATTTTTGTTAACTATAACCAAGCATCTTAGAGTGACATCTGCTGGCATATATTTGAACCTCTGAAATGCAATCCTTGGCGTAGTAATACTGTGTGAAATTTTTGTTTCATAATAGTGAAACTAAATCCTTCCCACTGCACTTCAGAAACATCAATTTTTCCAGTTTTGTTTTAACAGTTGTATGTCATTTTGTTAATATGTTCACTTGGGAAATACTTGCTTCCAGAAGGTAACTTGGATTCATTAAGTATAATTAGAAAAGATGAAATTCACTTCAGAGCCAGCTTGATTTTTAGATACTTAGTTTTCATCATACAACAATTAAAATGGACTAATCAAACTGCCTTTGGATGAGTAGCTATATATCATGCAGGCTATAGAGTTTCTTTTCTGGGAGTTTAAAATTTCTGATTACAGGATGTATTTATAGTTTTTGTGTCATGTTACACTTTTCTATCATGAATAATTTTAAGGGTTTGCTTTATAACTAGTTACAGAAACATTCAGTGTCATATATACAATATGAACAATGATATGCTTGATTGCTGCTGATTCCCCTATGGATTTTCCTACGCTAGTTAGAATAACAGAATAACAGAGTTGGAAGGGACCTTGGAGGTCTTCTAGTCCAACCCCCTGCTCAGGTAGGAAAGTCTATACCAGGCATGTCAAACTTGCAATGTCACGTGACATCGCGTGATGCATCAGGACTTTTTCCCCATTGCCAGCAATGGGGGTGGGCGCAGTTTCAGCGTGACACATCTGGCCCACAGGCCAGCAGTTTGATATGCCTGCTCTATACCATTTCAGACAAATGGTTGTCCAATCTCTTCTTTAAAACTTCCAGCACCCACAACCTTTGGAGGCAAGTCGTTCCACTGATTAATTGTTCTAACTGTCAGTAAATTTCTCCTTAGTTTTAGGTTGTTTCTCTCCTTGATTAGTTTCCACCTATTACTTCTTGTCCTGCCCTCAGGAGCTTTGGAGAATAACCCGACTCCCTTTTTTGTGTGGCAACCCCTGAGATATTGGAACACTGCTATCATGTCACCCCTAGTCCTTCTTTTCATTAAACTAGACATATCCAATTCCAGCAACCGTTATGTTTTAGCCTCCAGTCCCCTAATCATCTTTGTTGCTCTTCTCTGCACTCTACAGTCTCAACATCTTTTTTACACCATGGTGACCAAAACTGGATGCAGTATTCCAAGTGTGATCTTACCAAGGCACTATAAAGTGGTATTAACACTTCATGTAATTTTGATTCTATCTCTCTGTTAATGCAGCCTAGGACTAGGCATTGGCTGTTTTGCCAGTTGCAGCACACTGCTGGATCATATTTAAGTGATTGCCACTAGGACTTCAATATCCCTCTCACAGTTAGTACTGTTGAGCCAGGCACCACCTATACTATACCTGTACATTTGGTTTTTCTTGTCTAAATGTAGAACCTTACTTTTTTCACCATTGAATTTCATTTGTGAAAAAGTAAGGTTCTACATTTAGTCATTGCATAGGGGTAGTGCTTATCTCCATTTCAAGGCCATCCATTTCTGTGGTTATGTGGCCAGTATGATGTCACAGAGCAGTGTTACTTTCCCACCAAAGTGGTACCTATTTACCTACTCACATTTGCATGCTTTCAAACTGCTAGGTCAGCAGGAGCTGGGGCAAGGATGAGAGTTCATCCCATTGCATGGCGCTCTGGTCTCGAACCTGAGTTGATGGTATTTTTATATAGCACATAGCATAGAATATATAACACAATTGTTGTCATAATAGAGTTGTTCAATCATCTTGAATGCTCGTAATACACTGTATATGGCTTAGTTTTCATACATAACATTTTCCTCTGGTATCTTGTAAAATCAGTATGAACAAAATGAATGACAGCACAATCCAAACTTCTATAGTATTCATTCAGAATCAATTTGAAAAGAAGGGCTTTTGCCTTCTTTAATTTTCTGGCCTTCATGTTTATTCTCCACTCATATGAAATATTGTAGAGAAATTATGTAAAAGGGATTGGGATTCCATATGTCTGTTCATTGATCTGTTTGTCCTCAGCAGAGTTGTTCCCTGGAAACAGAACATAATAAAACTACATTTAGTTCTGGTAGGTTAAGAAAAAAGATTGGTTTCAGAAACGACCTGGAACCGAGAGGAAATGAAGCTGCATCTCAGAATGCTGCCAGTGTCTTCCTTCAGTTCCACCCTCCCTTGTGTTCATGTGATCCAGACTCTCCTCTCCAATGCCTATCTCTCAACAGGATCAAGCACAAAAACAAGCAAAAAACACAGTCAACACATACACATCCCTCTGATTAGATCTTTACAGTCACACAAAACTTTCCCTTTGCTTTGGTGAAAACCATGACAATCTTATGAGGCAGTAAGAAATCTCTTCTATTCTGCCACCAACTTCTGAATTGAGCCCATTATTTGGAAACATCAGAAGCACGGAAGACTCAAGTACCTAACATTATTATCAAAGGAAGCAGACTGACTTTTCTAAAGACTCATGTTTTATAATTAGGAGGAGGACCCTTCAATGAAAAAAATAACATAAGCTTTTAAATATATCACCTTCAAATCCATGTAACCAGCATTTCATTAAGTAAAAATTATACATAAGTTATTTCAATAGTCATATGTGCCTACACTCATTACATATTTTAAAAGACAAACTTATTAGATTGAATACCTCTCAGAACGTACTTCTGTGACAGATCCTGCTGTCACAAGGAAGTTGCTAGTTCAAATGTTCAGTAACATATATATTACTATCTATCTATCTATCTATCTATCTATCTATCTATCTATCTATCTATCTATCTATCTATCCATCCATCCATCCATCCATCCATCCATCCATCCATCCATCCATCTATCTATCTATCTATCTATCTATCTATCTATCTATCTATCTATCTATCTATCTATCTATCTATCTATCTATATTTGCATCTATTATAACTATAGTTTAATAGCATATTACTGTGATTAGTAACATACTACTTGTATTGCTTTTGGCTTGTGTCTAATGTTAAGCTTTAAAACTGAGTGACTGACTGGATATTAAGCATTTAAACATTTGATTTTATTATGTAATATTCTTCACAAATCTTTCAAATGCCACATGGGTCTGAGAATCCCAGAATAATTTATATTTCTTTGGATGAATAGATTATTACATCTTTTATTATAAACATGCACTACTCATCCTTTGTAAACACGAGTCTGATACACTTCATAAAGGTTCTATCTGAAAGTCCTAATTCATGAAAGTAGTACTATTATATTCAAAGCCAACTCTAGATGTTTAGAATGGTACATGGAAAAATGCATATATATTATATTCAGTTTTCCAGAAATTGTAGTTTAACTACTTTTGACTAAATGAAGAACCGCAACTCACAATTTGATATAAATGGAGAAAGAAAATTGCATTTCAGTTTGCATATTAGGTATTGCACATTTGGGAAATATAAATCAAGGGTTGTGTTAAAATGCAAAGCGAAGATGTTTATTATAAAATTTGTACAAGTTACTAGAAATTACTAGAAACTGAAATGAAACATATATACAAATACGCCAAATATCGGTGCTATTACTGAAGCAATAGAATATTAAAATAATAGCAGCCAAATTAACTGGCATCATTATTCAAGTTTCTATAGATTCAGTTTTAATGCCTTTTGAACAGATCGTGTAAATTTATGCAAATTAAAAGAAATGCTGATGAGAATAGATCAGTGGATGCAATTTATCCATAAAATCCCATAAGCAGTACCTAATGTTCCCAAAATGCAATGTAGGACAGAAGCTGCAGCAGCTTCTATGCTTTAGGATGATAATTTAAAATTCTGGGCTATGGTCCCAGTCAGTTGAGTTACATCTTGCATGGATAGTTGTTTTAATATACAAATGGAACTCCTTGCACTATTGTTTGCTTTCTTAAGCCGAAAAGAGTTCTTTCTATATCTCTCCCATCTATAGTTTGCCATGTGGAAGGGTTGCTTTGGTGAAAAACTGGTCTTGTGCACTTGTGAGATTACTTTTTTCAGATTTTGAATGCGCTATAAAATATATTTTTACAAGGTATCTACTGACAACCAAATGCACAGAATAATTCCAGTTCAAATATTTCCTTTTTGTTATTTGGCATTGAATTATACATTTGCTTAATTGTGAAAGTTCTCAAATACATTAATTATAATTATTGATCTCCTTACAGGTGAAACTGCTACTCCTCGGGCAATCTTGACTGGACATGATTATGAGATTACCTGTGCAGCAATTTGTGCTGAACTTGGTATAGTGATAAGTGGTTCTAAAGGTACATTTTATGTTTTTTAAAGCTTTTCTTGGAAATACTTATTTCTTATAATAATGAATCTAATCATGAAGTTGCTTATACATTTAGAATATCAGCTTCCTATATCTGTGATTTCATCATGGATGAAACGGCAGATCTTGGATGGCTGCTGAAAGTAGGGTTGTCCTCTGAGCTTGAGGTGTGGTTATCAGCCAAGACCTAGGAGAAAGAGTGGTGGAGTGGACCTGGTCATACAGGACTCTCTGGTGGTATACTAGATGCTATCCCAGTGGTGACTGGATATGAAACCCTGTTTGTTACGTTTGTGTCCAGGGATCAGATGGGAGTGTTGCTTTTGTGCCAAGGAGATTGATGCTGTATAGCAACCTCCCTGGCAGAGCTGCTGGACTCCATGGCTGAGTTGGTGATGGAGTTCTCAAAGTTTCTGGTTTTGAGAGACTTTAATCTATCTCCTCTGATCATTTTCACCCTTAGTTCTGGTGGGATTGCACTACTGCATACAGAAATGTGTGCAATTTGGGTGTGTTCCAGAACTCAAGTCTCTTGTTCAGAAAGCAAGTGGCAGCTGTAGCCAGGCGGGCCTTTGCATAGCTTTCTGTTGTGTGCCAATAGTTTTTATTTGTCCCATTAAGTTGGGCAGAAGGGGTATGGTCCAGTTCCATCAGTAAGAGTTATGACCTAGAGCACAGGTATCAAACTCGATTGCGTCATGTAACATATCACAACTTTTTTGCCTTCCTGGAGCCGGGGTGGGTGTGGCCTGCATGTGACACATCCAGCCCGCGGGCCACTAGTTTGACACCCCTGACCTAGAGGGACCCAAGTACACAGCCTTTTCCTTAGATCTGGCTTCCTTCTGGAACATTGTACTGCCTAAGGTACAGATGGCCCTAACTCTGCTCACCTTTCAGAAACTTTGAAGACATGTTTGTTTTCTCAGGCATGGGGACTTGGAAAGTAATTGAGCCCAAGCTGTTGGTTTATGGCATTTTCAGGAACTACTTTGTGTTGGTTGGGAAATGTATTTTGTATATAGAGTGTGTGTGTGTGTGTGTGTGTATTCTTAAAATTTGTTAGCCACCCAGTTTCATTTGTGAGATGGGAGACCACATAAATAGATTCAAATAAACAGACACATGCATGCTTGCTTCATATAAATATTATGTGGTTTTTGAGGACAGCAGTAGGAGCAAAAAGGTTTGGTTAAACAAAGTCAAAGAATTGGTACAATCACTGCAGGAGCAACCTATTACCCTCCACATAACTTTGTGCTTCCCAGAAGCTCTAATAAGGCAATTCATGATTGATTCTGAAAACTGTTGTACAGCAACATCTGTTTGTCATCTGTACATCTACCAGTATTTGTTAATAACTATTAAGATATTATTTAGAACTGAACATTGAAATCAGTTATTTTTATTTTAGTAAAGCCAAATCAACTTAGTATATTTAACCAGTTAATATTGAATATTTAATGGATGTATTTTTTTAATCTCCCCCATCAGAAGGACCATGTCTCATACATTCTATGAATGGGGATCTACTGAGGACATTAGAAGCTCCTGAAAACTGTGTGAAAGCAAAACTTATTCAAGCATCAAGGGAGGGTCATTGTGTTATATACTATGACAATGGTCATTTCTGTGTATTCAGTGTGAATGGAAAACTACACTCCACTATGGAAACAGATGATAATATCAGGGTGAGTATCTTATATTAAAGTCTTATTTTTAAATCTACGTCCTTTACAATATATCTCACTCTGCTATATTGTATTTGATAATTATTGAATACTTGTATAATTTATAAATTATTTAATGTCACATATGAAATAACTATAGCATCTTAATCAGTAGTAACAGACATTAGTTTGGGAGTTAATTTTTAGCATGTTCATAATTCAAAATAGAAACAATGTGATATTTTCCTGCACAATATGGTGCACACCACTTTTTTTAGACTGTGGGCCATACTTGGCTTGAATAGCATATTGGGGCTGCTCTGCAAAAAATGGCTACAGGCAAAAAGAAAATTCAATTTAATTTAAATTGAATGAATATTATTATATTATTTTGTATATTCAATAACGTACTATCTTTTTTAGAAATTACAATTTCATAGCAACTTTTAGAGTTATACTGTATTGCACCCAAAGCTCAGGAAGACATAGTTATATATACACAGTGCCCATCACTATGGAAGAGCCCAGTATCTACACATAAACCAGAGGTCTTCAAACTCGGCCCTTTTATGACTCATGGACTTCAACTTCCAGAATTCCTCAGCCAGCATGCCTGGCTGAGGAATTCTGGGAGTTGAAGTCCACGAGTCATAAAAGGGCCGAGTTTGAAGACCCCTGACATAAACTATATCCTCATTTCAAAAGAACATTTAATTTAATTTAATTTAATTTATTAATATTTCTATACCGCCCTTCTCCCGGAGGACTCAGGGCGGTGTACAGGGCAAGAATAAAACACAGAAATTTACAAAAATTAAAAGATAATTAAATGCATGCCCGATTAAAATACAATTGATACATAGTAAAAACCCCAATAAAAATAATAAAAAACCCCACCAATCCCCCCTCAGGCCAGGCCGGCTTGCTCGAACAAGTATGTTTTCAGATCGCGGCGAAAGGAGCGCAGATTGGGCGCCGTCCGGAGCTCAACCGGTAACTGGTTCCATAGCTCCGGGGCGCCCACAGAGAAGGATCTCCCCCTGGGGGCCACCAGTCGGCATTCTCTGACCGGTGGCACCCTGAGGAGGCCCTCTCTGTGGGAACGCACAGGGCGCAGGGAGCTTGATGCCGGCAGCAGATGTTCCCTGAGGTACTCCGGCCCCCTGCCATGGAGGGCTTTGAACACCATTACCATTAATTTAATTATTTTTTTATTCGTTTGATTTTTGTCAGAGAATGGACTCATCTTACATAGCCTTCTGGTTTCACAAAATCCTGGACGTGGGATGTACACACAAATCTTATTATCTCTATAGTACAAGGTTTTACTAATTCAGTTTGGTCTGGTTGTTAACAAGGGTAGTCAAAATTTAACAGAAACAACAGAGAAAGTGAATAGGGAATGATAGTTGTGTGGGCAAAGCAACATCAAATGAGAAACATATCTGGTTCTTGAATGATCAGATTGCACTTAGACAAGTGCTTGATACCAGCTGGGGCCCCAGATAGGAATTGGAAAAAAATAACCCATTGCTCCTTTCTGCTGCTTTTGTTCACCATGGAACAAATCCACATTAGAACTACAGTATTATTTGTTGAGCTTCTTCAGTGGAGATCAGACTAGGGTGCTACTATTGCAACTGTGGTGGAATATGAGAAACCCCTGGAGGATTCATGCAGAAAACAAAAATGGTGATAGTCTGAATGCCCTGAGTGTGGGAACCACTGAACATCTTGTGCTCTCAACAATGAAGGAAGATCCATCTTTAACATTCAATGTTACTTAGTTTCCTGGGAATAAATCTACCAGAACCTTTATTTTGAGGTGATTTGCATGGACTCTGCCTCACAGAATCCTGTTTTTAGTTGACTGTTAGGAGTCATTGTTGCTCAATTTAGATAATGTATTTGCTGTATTTTGCTGTACCTGCTCAAATTGGGGAAGATAAGAAAAAGAGGGTTGGAATATTATAGGCATGTTCTTATTATATGCACTTAGATCATTACCAGCTATATTAAAAAAGGGTTCTTACCTTCCTTCACCATTCATATTCAGGTATTTGTATCTTATCCTAATTCTTCAACTTAGTGATTTTGTTTTCAACTTAGTGATTTTGTTTTATGTTTCCTACAATAAAAATGCTGATAGCTGCTTTCTGTTGTGATAATGTTGTCAGCTAGGTCAGTAAATCTATAAAACATCCTGTAATTTTTTGCTTGGTAAAACAATTTCTGCAGTGTTGTCATTTGCAAGGCCATTTTTTTTTATGCAATGGAAATGATCTATCCAGGCCAGTGGTATATACAATCCCATGCTATTATTTTTCCCAAACAGTCCCAGATGAGTTTTATTCTCAAACAATTCATGGTGTTTTCCCCAGAGCTTCTGTATTTTATCATTTTGTAAGCGAAGTGGTAACTGAAAGATTAAAACAACTGTGTTCAAAATGTCTCTGCCCAAGGCACGAGAGTCCAGCAGCTTCAGTTTGTATTATAAAATGTAATATATGGAGTAAAATTTTTATTTCTTGTTGAAATTTCAGAATACTTTCTTATACCCATGCAAACGTGGTTTGCAGAATGTTGGAAAAGCTGAAATTTCCAGTTGTTTTATTTAATCTCCTAACTATCTTGTACACAAGTACAAGAAATGCTACCAAAAAAACTTAGGCTGTCTGGATATACTCAGAGCACAATCAAAGCTTTCCACCTGTTTTTGTTTTAAATATTGCATTTCTCAGTAGAACTTTGGCTAACAGAATATCACAGCAGATCTGCTTTACAGTGTTTAGATATCTTAATGAGTAACTTAAATCTAAGTTGGCAGGCAGTCCAAAGAACTAAAGTTATTCTACCCTAAACAAGGCCAACGTGCTATTTCACCCAACGGAACCAATTTATTTTTCTTTCCTGAGTCTTGTTTGGAAAAGTCAAGTATCTTACAGTCTCCTGCTGCGTTATACCAATATTGTCAGGCTGACAGGTCTGGTTTTTTGTTTTTGTTTTTTGTAAATAATGGTCTTTCAAAAACTGAGTTTTGAGACTCTTCAATGAAGTGTGAACTAGAAAACACACAATATTAAGAATGTCTTAAACTATGTTTTGAAGCCCCTTGTATCTGAAATAGTAAAATTCCTAATACTTTTTATATTAAAACTAATCTTATATTTAAACCTTCTGCTATCCAATTTGAGAAATTCCATTTTTTAAATTTTCTAATTGTTGAAGCTAAATGTCAAAGGCATGCCATAGAAGTGAAATTTTGATGTTTAGGTACATTCTTTCCATTCAGTTTCCATTCACAATTAGATAGGTCATTGAAATTCCACATTTATTAGTAAAGTCCAAATCCCATTATTTTCATTCCTGAAATACACCGAGTTCACTGATAGATGTGTTAAAGATTAATGGCTTTAATTTACCTTTTAATATAGCATAAATAAAAAGCCTCCAGTATAAGACTCAAATGAACCATAACCATGGGGTTAATAGATTTTCATCAGCTTACCGTAATTTTATATAACAGTAGCAAATAATTATTTGTCATGGTCTTCACTGCAGTTTAAAAAATAGCCTTAGGAGATAGCCATTTGTGAGACAAGGAAAAGAAACGTATTGATTTTAGTTATACTGAATGATCTTTCAAATAATTATACTTACTTTGTTAGCTAGTATGAGTCTTGCATTTTTTTAAACAACATATTAGGTTTGTCATGTTTCCATCTGCAGTCATTTATGTACAAGCAATGTACTCAATATTCTTCTGATTGCTAGCCATCTCAGTGGAGCAAATATGTAGGCGAATGTTGCTCTGTAAAATTCTTAGCATATACTTTTACTCTTGTAATATAACAACAACTATGACATGAAATTTGGATATACATACATTTTAAAAGATAATTTAATTATTGATAAATTAATAAAAGAGCAGATGGATTAGAAATGTTACCATGGCAAAATGTTCTATATGGCAGAAGTATGCCTAAAGAGCATTTCTTATGCTGTCTCGGTGATTATTGCACTGACATGGATATGAGGCTGGTAAGACCGGATCCTAGGCTCAAAACAATCATGCTGCATGCCTTGTAGAGTAAACATGTCAAACTCGTGACTTCACATGATGTTGCGCAACGTCTCGGGACTGTTTTGCCATTGCCGGCAATGGGATGGGTGTGGCTTCTGCGTGATACGTCCGGTCCTTGGGCTGGCAGTTTGACATCCCTGTTGTAGAATGAAGAGTCAATAAAAGAATACAGCTGTGTGGACTGGTCTTCAAACCATGCTTTGATTTGGGATTGAAAGGTAGCATGAATTTCTAAATCCTTGTATGTAAAAAATAGAAATCATGACACAATCTTGCTCTTAGATGAAGTAAAACAGGAGCTGTTGCCATTACCTCTGTCTTCAAACAACCATACTTATATACAGACCTATTGTTTAAAAGATCATTAGCAATAGTAGCCAGCATCAGTCCATAAAAAAGTATATATTCCTTTTTTTCTTAAGATAAGATATTCTTTATTGTCATTTTTTTACTGTGGGCACAATGGTGCACATTTCCTAGGGTAACATGTATAATAAATAGAATTCCAGAAGAGTGGGATAATGCATTTTAAAGCAAGTGTGCTTGTAATCTATCATTATGGCTCATTAGAGAATTAATACCCTAGAATCCAAATAGCCCTAGGTCCCACTATATTGATGTTTTACATTCAAAAATAATGATTAAAATATGTGTTTATTTAACATCTCTTTTCTATAGATCCCACCTTCGTAAAAAGTAACCTGGTCTTATGAGATGAATAAGTAATAGCAACTGAGGAATAGAAGGTTAATGTGAAAATTGTTTCATTATTTAAAGTCACTTTCCTTTTTCTAGGCAATCCAGCTAAGCCGTGATGGGCAGTATCTCCTTACAGGAGGAGACAATGGAGTTGTTATGGTTTGGCAAGTGTATGACTTCAAGCAGCTTTTTGCCTATCCTGGTTGTGATGCTGGAATCCGATCCATGACTCTTTCATATGACCAAAGGTGAGAGAGATCTGGATGTTAATTACCCCTCCCCTTTTGTCTTGTACTTTTATACTGGTAGTAGATCTTGAAGCACTGAAAATCATATATTTCATATAAGATTTTTTTTCAAATATAGAGCTGTTAGCATGCACAAGTCAACGATTAAAAACAGCATGTTTATTTTAGAGTTATTCCCATCCACTGGCTCTTTTGAAAGTGAACAAATTCCTACTTCAAAATAGCCAAATTGGGGGGGGGGAGTGGAAAGATTTGAGAATAAAATGATTCTATGCTCTTTTAATCCCATTCTTTGCTTCTCAACTGGCATTTCTAGATGTAATTAGACATTTCTGACCACACTCGTTTTGGATGAGACATTTAAACAAGTCCCAACTTGGGCAACTTTTTTTGCAGTGAAAAATATGTAGCTGAAGGAATGAAAATAAATATTAGGTCTCAAAACTTTTGAGTTTTCAAACACAACTTTATCTGTGGTTTAATGTAATGTTCATAAAGTTATGTATAATTAAGTGCTACTTTAGCATAATGATTTGGTGGTATTTTTTTCTCCATATTTTTTTCCTTCACAGGTGTATAATGACAGGCATGGCTTCTGGCAGCATAGTGGTTTTCTACAATGATTTCAACAGGTGGCATCATGAATACCAAACCAGATACTGAAATTTGAATTAAACTGATGTGGCCGTGCAGCTCTTCTCATATGGAGTCTTCATACATACACATCTCTCTTTACTATCTTGTCATATTCTAGATCTTATAAATAGTTAATATATCTGAATGTAACTTAAATTTGCTGGGAGATGCTATTTTTTTGAAGTTAATTGCTATTTTTGTAGACTTTGCTTGACTTTTTGGGATGGGGAAAAACAAAAGATGAATGTTGGGGTTCTGTAGCTTATAAAGAAAATCTATATTTTTTAGTCATAGTAAATCTATTTTGATCATTATTCGGGGGGGAAACTGTAATAGAATGGCTATAATTCTTGTATTAGCTATATTATGAAACATGTTTCTCATGTAAATCTTTATAATCTTGTGGAATATTTGATTTTAACAATGGAAATTGTTATAACAAAGGAAGTTGGTTATAATACCAGCAATCAGTTATAATACTGACATTTTAAACTGTGCTTACCCTCCCTTCCCTTTTGTCTTGTACTTTTACAGTGATAGCGAACTTGAAGCACTGAATTTTCTGAAAATCAAGAATATTTAAATTATGTAATGTAATTTTGTTTTCACATGATTGTGAAATAAAGCGTGATTCTAGATTTAGGTGATTAGTATACCTTTTAAATTATTAATTTGTTATTTTGTTGTGTGGTTAGAGAAATAATCATAAGCAGAATTTATACATCAAGCATATTTTTCTTATCCTTTCATCAGGCCCACTGTTATTCCAAATTAAGATCTATTTTGAGGATTTTGGAAGTATTCTATTGTCTACTATACTTTTTGAAACTGTGTGTGGATCCAAAAAAAACACTTGTGCTGAAGATTTGCAATTTTCCTTTAGCACCTAAAATAGAAAAAGCTATTGTGTCTCTACAACACAACTAGTGAGAACTGTATAGCACAAGCATTATATTGATCTTAAAATGAAGACATGTTCCCATCAAATCTGATTCAATCATGCTGACAGTCTGTCATCAAGTTCTTGGGAAACTAAATAAAATTTATTATGAATAATGTTATTTTGATGTTGCATAAATTCTACTTAATATATGATTGCTGTGCAGAATTCTATGATTATATTGTTTTTAGTATGTACTGCAAAATTATTTGATAAGTTGTGGTTGAAGATTTTAAATTTATATTTCTCTGTCTTTGTTGGTATATAATTTCTTCAACTAATTATTTGAAGCAATTTCAATGTTTTTTTTCCTAATATTCAAATAGCCCTTCTTTATATGAGCAGCAGAAAGGGGAAAACTGAGTTTGAAACAAGATATTAAATAAAAAAGACATTTGTATTTTAATGCTTCATTTATTACAACAGGAACGTAAGAAACAATGCAGAACTCTGAAAACAAAATGATTGTAAATCTTGTCTTTTTAATAAGAAATTTTGGTTATAGTTACTGCTGCATATATCAAACATTTTCAGAGAACACAGCAAATGCCAAATGTGTATTTATTGCTACACTTCTGTTAGCACAGACTTAACACCATCTACAAATTTAGCTTCTATATATGTAATGGATGATGGTTGTGGCCTTGAACTTTGCAAGTATAGTCATACTCTCCTCTTCCAAGTCAAACAAAAGCTTTATTGAATATACTCAGATAATAGTTGACCAAACCAGTAGATTGGCTGTGCTTATATTGTTAAGATACATGATAGTTTAAAAACCCTGAGCACAGTTGAATTACAATGTTATATTTTTAAAAAAGGTCTGTCTTCCAATGGTATAGGAAACATCTAAAAATTAATCACCAAAATCCAGAAGAAAAAGTAATCCTTGCTCCTAAACTCTTCCTTCCTTCTCATTTTGAATTCAAACATCTGCAGTCACATGTCCAACTTTACACTGTTGTTCATTTCTTTTTGTGCTCAGTGTGAAACCAAGGCACTGTTTAGATTTGATTAGGACAAGAAGATTCAGGCCTCTATTCTTCTATGCATTCTACTAAAGGTCCAGTCAACTGTCTAGCTACAGCTGCTAATGAAAGACCTTTCCTAAGGAGTGACATATGCTATATGTGTTTCATGGACGGCTTGATTTGATATGTCTGTTCTTTGGTTTTCCTTGTGCTTAGAACAGATGTGTCCTTGCTTTGCTTTTGTTTCTTGAATGGGATGTGGTTTTGATTTGAGACAGGAGAGTTTTACTGGGCAATTTCTTGTGCCACTGCAATCTTTCGGATGCCAAAATATATTCATATTCATTTTAGTTATACCAGAAAAGCATAGCCAGTGTATGAGGTACTGGATGGTTTTTCACCAGGAACATTCTATCATTACTATTTGACCACATGGCCAGTGAGCTGATGAAAGTTTTTTTAAAAAAACTTTTTTTATATAAAGCAATTAGAACATAAACATTTATCATCCTAGCAGAATGGGAAAAGGGTACAATTATTTGAACACTGACTTCAAAGTATACTGGATATGGACCACCAAATTTTAAACAATTGGAACCACTAAGATGGAGAAAAAGAAACTAAATTTGTCACTACATGTTGAGCATTATGCTAGAAAAAAATAAAAAGCTAGAAATCATAGGCATTAAATTATGCTAATATCGTGCCATTCTTTCTACCTAGGTTACACTGTGTACAGTTGACTGAATAATCTCAAAGTTATTCAAAACTAAGCTCCTGAACCACAGGCACAATATATTCCTGATTTTGTTTATGTTGATTGAAAACTGAGTACTTAAGTCTGAAGTTTCAGGATTGCAGTCTGAATTGATTAGACTGAAGACTGAAGTTGATTTTGACAATGTAGTACACAGGGTTACGGTAGTGGGAACATTGCCACAATTCAACACTGAAATTGTGTCCTATTTCCCAGTCTGAAATCAATAATGTTGAGTAATACTGACTTCAGAGGGATTATTGAAATCAAGAATATAAAAGAGGTAGTTCTTTTTTCTTTACTACAGAATAAGAACAGGAGTCAGTATTAGTAACCAGAAACAATACTGGTGTGAACTGATAAATTAACTGGGTAAAATAAGTAGGGAGGAGGAGAAGAAAAGGAAGGAGATAGCATAGAAATTTCAGAAAGCATAATTTGGGAAAGTAATTTAGGATCCGTTATGCTTGCTGAAATATAGCTTCAGCAAAACAGGTTACTTATACATCTCTTAAAATATATGTATTTAATAAATGAACAAATCATTATAAGAATAATACCTCAAACTTGGAAGCGTAGAGGGGAACTTCATGTGGGACTCATGGAGATGCAAAAATTGTTTCTTTTAAAATGTAATATTTAAATAGTTGGACATGAAATATTTGAAAAATACTGTTTGGATTGATTTTTTTCTTTTAATAACTTTTGTGTAGCTCTGCATAAATCTTTATAGAAAGTTTTAGAAGAGTATGCATAATATTTATAGAAACAAACAGAACACCTGAAATACTGCACAAAGAAATTTCCAGATTATTTAAAATTATGCTTAACAACTATTTTCACATTAGACTTGGTTAATGTGTGCTACTCCCTGGTAATTTTGCGGGCCAATTTTAATACAAGAGTTACGTCAGGGAAGGAATTAATATCTTTAATTCACACTAAAAATGGCCACAGCAAAATTAAGACTATACTAAGTATGCTATCATACCTAAAATAATTAAAATCTCTTAGCTGTTCTTTTGATTTAAACATATAAGAAAATACTAAGGTGAAGACAGTCTTAAGTGTAAAACAAAATAATGTCTGGAAATAACTGAATGACACAACAATTGTATACCTATACTCAGTAGAAAGTTTTCTATTGTAATAATACACACCTGAAACATAAAAGAAAAATCAGCCTGATCCTATTAAATAAAAGTATGTTATCAAATTTGAGAACATAATGTGTACCCAGAATGGAAGGAAATCAAGGTAATTACAAATCCTGGACTTGCTTTATAAGTTCTCCAAAAAAAAAATTACTACTTACTCTTTTGAAGAAAAATGTTTATTGCAGTTCTTAGTTCTAATGTAAAGAGCTAATAGAAAATGATTTAAAGTTGTTAGAAAGAAAAAAGAAAACAAGCAGAGAACATACAATATTGAAACAAGCATTAATATACAACTCCATGTACTCTTCACTGCACATTTAGCATTATAGTTCCCCAAACATTTGATGACTTTCTTTAAAAGTGGGCTAATTAAAAATACAATGCTGACAGCATTTGGTGTTGGTGACTAAGTAGTTCATTTATTACACTAGCTTGCTATAAATATACTGGTCTTTTTTTTTTTAGATAATGCACCATGCAGCAAGGTTTCTGTTCCAAAAACAAAACCAAAAACTGGTCATTCATGACAAGAAAAGAGAAGCAGGAAACAGCCTGCAAAATCTTTACTAATTGCAATTTTCAAAACACACTCATTCATAAATGGGGTTGGTTGCAAAATGATTGTCGATGATTGAGTTATTCTATATTAAATTCCACAAGGTTTAAATTTATGTTTCTTATCTATGTGATCACTTAGAGTCAACACCAACTTGATGCTACTTAATCAAAAAGTTTTATGTCAAAAATTAAGTGTGCTATCCATTCACACCATTATTGAAACCTCCACAACTTGACTTTCAATATTGTACAAATTGCCACTGGGAATAATCTTGCTTCTCTCCAGGATCATTTTAGATCTGCATTTTTAAATTAAATAAATGAGTTCCACTACCTTTTTCGCTAGCATTTCTTTTAGA